>NW_027094112.1:4498680-4707973 GCF_029207755.1 Chamaea fasciata | reverse complement strand
TCACCAGGTGACGTGGAAGGCCTGGCGGCAGCCGTGGCGGTTGCAGGCCATGCAGGCCCCCGAGGCCGCCTTGCTCTCCCGGCCCTGCTCCTCGCAGATGTAACACGTCTGGGATTGGGATAAAAAAAAAAAACCCGAAAGCAGATAAAAAGTTTTGGGAAAAGCCGAGTTTTCCAAGAGGAAAAACCTCCCAGGAGTTCCTTAAACCTCATGGGAGGAGTCGGGTTGGATTTTAAAGGTCGGCACGTTTCAACCCGACCTTCCGCTCTCCGAGGTCGGGTCGTTCCTACGGAGAAATTTTTTGGGAGGTTGAGGGGAATTTTGAGGAATTTCGATGAAAGTTCCGGGATGTTCCTCGGTGGGATACACAAAACTTCTCCTTTTTTTTCGGCCCCCCCCCCCCCAAAAATCCCAACCGATCCCATCGGGACAACATGGAATTCTCACGGATCCAGTCAGCTCCAGACACGAAATTCCTGAAATTCCCATTTTCTCCCTCAAAACCCATACAAATATGGAGGATCCAACACAGAATTCCATGGATCCAACTGGCTCCAGTCATTCCACCAAGAAATTCCTCAAATTCCCTTTTTATTTTTTCCCCCAAAACCCAACTGTCCCATTGGATCCAACACGGAATTCCATGGATCCAGTCGGCTCCAGTCGTTCCACCATGAAACTCCTCAAATTCCCATCTTCTCCCCCAAACCCATCCAAATATGGAGGAACACGGAATTCCACGGATCCAACTGGTTCTAGTCGTTCCACCAAAAAAAATCCCTGAAATTCCCATTTTCTCCCCCAAACCCCATCCAAATATGGAAGATCCAACATGGAATTCCGTGGATTCACTCAGCTTCGTTCCACCAAGAAATTCCTCAAATTCCATCGATTTTTGAGGGAGACTGACAAAAATTTCCCGGCAAATCCCGGGATTTCCTTGGGTTTTTTTTAACGGAATCCGAGCAGCCAGGGGTGGGGATAAACCGGGAAGGGGCCGCTGGGGGGGACGGGATGATCCCGAAATCCCGAAATCCCGGATTTTACCTTGTTGAAGCGGTCGTGGGGGACGTACTGGAGCACGATGGGCTCCATGGTGAGCACGTTGGCGAACTGCACCTCGGGGATGTACAGGGCACACACCACGTGGGCCCAGCCTGGGAGAAAAGGGAAGGGAAAATGGGAATTCAGCCCAGGAATCCCCCCAAAAAAAAAAACCCCAAAAAAATCCCAAAACCTCAGTGCGAAAAAATTTCTGTCCTGAAAAACGCCGTTCCGAAAAAAAGTCTGCGTCAAAAATGTGTCGGCTGCCAAGAAAAAAAAAATCAATCCTGAAGGAGGTTCCACCCTAGAAATGCCTTTATTTCCCAAAAATTCTCCACCCCCAAAAAACTTCCATCCCAAAAAACTTCCATCCCAAAAAACCTCCCATGCCAAAAACCTGCGTCCCAAAAAAACCTCCACCCCCCAAAAAACCCCATCCCCATAAAAAGCTCCATCCCCCCCAAAAAAACCTTTATCCCAAAAAAACCTCCATCCCAAAAAAAACTCCATCCCAAAAAATTCTCCATCCCCAAAAAAAGGATCCAGGGAAAACCTCATTTGTTTACAGAGCCAGGAGCTCCGATCCAGGGAAATCCTGAGGATTCCCGACAGATCCATGGAATCCCAAAGGTTCCCAACGGATCCATGGAAATCCCAAATGGATCTATGGGAATCCCAAAGATTCCCAACAGATCCATGGAAATCCTGAGGATTCCCGGCAAATCTATGGAAATCCCAAGGATTCCCAACAGATCCATGGAAATCCCAAAGATTCCAAGCAGATCCATGGAAAACTCGAGTGGATCTATGGAAATCCCAAAGATTCCCAACGGATCCATGGAAATCCCAAAGATTCCTGAGGAACAGCAAAAACCAGCAGGCAAATCCCACACGGGAAAAACCCTCTGGGATCAGGATCCCACCACAATCCCACGGATCGGGAAACAATTCCCGAAATCGGGATCAACCCCAACATTCCACCATTTCGGGCTCGTTTCGGGGCCAATCCGTGGAGGAAAGAAAAAATTCCTTCCCTGGAGGCTCCAGAAAGGGAATTTTGGGGGAAAAAGGCGGAATTAATTCGGGATTTTCCAGGCTCACCCCCGTTGTCCGTGCGCTTCAGGGCTCCGTCCTTGTGGGGACACAGCTCGCACCTCTGAAAGGAAACAAAAAAAACACCAAAATGAGTCAAATTTCATCGGAAAAAATTCCAATTTAATCGATGAAAATGAAAATCTCATCAATGAAATGGAAGCCTAATCGATAAAAGTCAGATTTCATGGATAACAATTCCAATTCAATCGGATTTCATCGATAAAAAATTGAAATAATTGACATTTTTAATCCAATTTAATCGATAAAAATGAAAATCTCATCAATGAAATTGAAGCCTAATCGAAAAAAGTCAGATTTCATGGATAACAATTCCAATTCAATCGGATTTCATCGATCAAAATTGAAATCATAATAATTTAAATCATTAAAATTCAAATTTAGCTGATAACATTAAAATTTGACCAATAAAAGTCCAAATTCATCGATGAAATTGAAATTTCAGCTGATTTAATCGATAAAAATTTAAACGTAATCAATAAAATTGAAATTTAGTCATCGAAATCGAAGCTTCGTGGACAAAATTGGAATTTAATCAGTCGAAGTCAAATTGCACGGATAAAATTGAAATTTAATCGGGTTGAAGCAATAAAAATTGGAACTGTAATCAAGCAAAGTCAAATTTTAGGGGGAAAATACCTCAAAAAAAGCCCGAAAAATGGATTTAAACCCCTGGGGGGGGAAGTTTTGTTTTTTGAGGCTTTTTTTAGAGCCGATTTTAGGGGAAAAAAACACCCTAAAATACGGATTTAAACCCCTGGAGGTGAAGTTTTGCTTTTTTGGGGCTTTTTTAGGGGGAAAAATGCCTCAAAAACACCCCAAAAATGGATTTAAATCCCCAAGGGCAAAGCTTTGCTTTCGGGGCTTTTTTAGAGCCGGTTTTTAGGGGGGGGGAAAAAAAAAGCCCCAAAAAAAGCCCTAAAATGTGGATTTAAAACCCCTGGGGGGGCAAATCTTTGCATTTGAGACTTTTTTAGGGTCATTTTAAGGGTGTGGGGGAAATTTTAAGGGTGTGGGGGAAAAAAAAAACCACCTGGAAAAAACCCTAAAAATGGATTTTTCACCCCCGGGGGTGAAGTTTTGCTTTTGGGGCCGGTTTTAGGGGCAGCGGTTGAGGAGTAAAACCGAAAGTTGTGACTCAGAGAGGAAAAAAAAAACCCCAAAAAAAAGAGTTTTTCTCTCTCTCTGCTCCTTCCTTCCGCCTCTCGAGAGGTGTTTTTGGGGTTTTTTTGGGGTTTTTTTTTTCCATTTTTGGGGGGTAAATTTCGGCTGTCGGGAAGTTCGGTCAGCCCCAAATCCAGGTCGAAGAGGGTGTGGGGTTGTTTTTTGGGGTGCCCCAAAATCTGGTGTTGTCATCTCAAGGAAAATCGGGAAAAAAAAAATTGGATTTTTTTGGGGTTTTTTAAAAAAAAAAAAAATTTTTACCAAAGGCCCCAAAGTCGTGAAGTTTCAGCTCTTTTTTTTTTTTAAATAGGAGCGGCAGAATTGGTCAAATAAACCAAATAAAATAAATAAAATTTGGGGTTTTTTTGGGGGGAAAATGGTTTCTGCTGGAAGTTTTGGGATAGGGGAAGAGGGACAGGGCAGAGGATCCCAAAAATCCCCCCCAAAAAGGAGGAAAATCCCCAAAAAAAAAGGAGGAATTGGGGGGTTGGAAGGAGTTTAAAGCTCATCCAAGGAAAATTTTCATGATCCCAGGTTGGGTCCAACCAGGATTTGGGAAATTCCGGGAGCTGGAATTGATAAATGGGAGATGAGGGGAAAAAATCGGCCTCGTTTTGCATGAAACCCAAAGAAAATCCCGGGAAAATCCCAAGTAGATCCCATGAAAAGGCCAAGAAAACCCAAGGGAAAACCCCATGAAAACCCCAAAGAAAATTCCATTAAAACTCCACGAAAATTCCATGAAAACCCAAGGAAAATCCAATGAAAGTTCCATGAAAAACCAATAAAAATTCCATGAAACGCCGAAGAAAACTCCATGAAAATTTCATGAAAATTCCATGAAAACCCAGTGAAAATTCCATAAAAACCCCATGAAAGCTCCATGAAAATCCAGTAAAACCTCCATGAAAACCCAGTGAAAATCCAATGGAAATTCCATTAAAATCCAATGAAAACCCCATGAAAACCCCAAGGAAAACCCAAGGAAAATTCCATGAAGACCCAAGGAAAAATCCATTAAAATTCCATGAAAATCCAAAGAAAATTCCATGAAAATTCCATGAAAACCCCCCCAAGCCCTGATCCAATCCCTTCCCTGTCCCTTCTCCGCCGTTTTCCAGCTCCGCAGGATTTTGGATGCTCCAGCTGAGGAACTTCGAGGATTTCGGATGATTTTAATTATCCAGAAATGTTTTTAAACCTCCTTTCCGACCCCCCTAAAAATCCCAAAAATCCCCCCAAATCCCCCAAAATCCACGGAAATCCTGCACTTCTGACAGCTCAACCCATCCCAATTTTCCATTTCTCCAAAAAAATTCCCAAAGAACTGAGCAGGGAAAACACCTTTGAGGGAAAACCTCGCTCCACCTTGGAGGAGAAATGACATCTTTTGTGGGGGGGGGGAAAAAGAAAATTGAGTTTTTAAACCTCCAAAAAATCTTGGAAAACCCCCCCAAAATCTTGGATAACCCTCAAAATCTTGGGAAAAATCTGGATTTTTATTTTTTCCGTACTCACCACCCGGGCGGCTCTTTCCTGGGATTCGCATTTCCTGCAGAACCAGGGGCCGGTGGGAACTTGGACGATTCCATAACAAGCTGAGGGGGGAAAAAAGGCAAAAAACCCCAAATTAAACCGTTTAAAAATCGATTTATTTCTTGGATTTAATATCCCGGAAAATTCCTTGCTCAAGGAAGAACCGGATGAGCTTGGAAACCTTTTCCAATCCCGAGAATTTCACGATTCCAAAAGGGAAAAATTGGATCCACGACGTTTTTTTAAATTCCCTTTTTTTTTTTTTCCCAGCCAGTTCTGCTCCTCCCAGGAACTCTGGGAATTTGGTTGATTCCAGGCCTGGGATTTAAAAAAATCCTGGAATTTTTTTGAAATCTGGGAAGTCAGGAATTGCAGCTGAGCTTGGAATTTCTTCACCTCTCATTCCTCATCCAAGAACGAATAAAATGTGGATTTAATGGATTTTACGGATTTTATGGATTTATGGAACCCCCCCCCCAAAAAACGTAATTGGGATTAAAAATCCTAATTAGCACCACGAGATATTCCAGTAATAAAAACACCCCCAAACCCATCTGGGATATAAATTGGGGGGTTGATTCCCAAAAAGAGCTCAAATCCCAAAAAAAGAACCCTCAGCGCTCATCCCACACGGGTTTGGGATTCCCAAAAAACCCCAGAATTCCCTTTGGAATGGTCGTGCAGGGCCCTGGGATTTTTAAAAATAAAAACTTTGGCTGCACATCAGGGGTGGGTTGGGGAGGGTTCCCTTTTGGGATTTGGGATATTTTGGGAATAAAAACCTCCCCAAACCCATCCGGGATGATCCCCGAGGGTTCCTTTTGGGATTTGAGATATTTTGGGAATAAAAACCTCCCCAAAACCCATCCGGGATGAACCTTGAGGGTTCCCTTTTGGGATTTGAGATATTTTGGGAATAAAAACCTCCCCAAACCCATCTGGGATGAACCTCGAGGGTTCCCTTTTGGGGTTTGAGATATTTTGGGAATAAAAACCTCCCCAGACCCATCTGGGATGAACCCCGAGGGTTCCCTTTTGGGGTTTGAGATATTTTGGGAATAAAAACCTCCCCAAACTCCTGCAGGATGAGCCCCGAGGGTTCCCTTTTGGGGTTTGAGATATTTTGGGAATAAAAACCTCCCCAAACTCCTGCAGGATGAACCCCGAGGGTTCCCTTTTGGGGTTTGAGATATTTTGGGAATAAAAACCTCCCCAAACCCATCCGGGATGAATCCCGAGGGTTCCTTTTGGGGTTTGAGATATTTTGGGAATAAATCTTTCCCAAACCCATCTGGGATGAACCCCGAGGGTTCCCTTTTGGGGTTTGAGATATTTTGGGAATAAAAACCTCCCCAAAACCCATCCGGGATGAATCCCGAGGGTTCCTTTTGGGGTTTGAGATATTTTGGGAATAAATCTTTCCCAAACCCATCTGGGATGAACCCCGAGGGTTCCCTTTTGGGGTTTGAGATATTTTGGGAATAAAAACCTCCCCAAACCCATCCGGGATGAACCCTGAGGGTTCCCTTTTGGGGTTTGGGATATTTTGGGAATAAAAAACCTCCCCAAACTCCTGCAGGATGAGCCCCGAGGGTTCCCTTTTGGGGTTTGAGATATTTTGGGAATAAAAACCTCCCCAAACCCATCTGGGATGAACCCTGAGGGTTCCTTTTGGGGTTTCTGCTATTTCAGAAATAAAAACTCTCCCCAAAGCCGCAGGGGCTGGGCCGGGCTCCAAAAGGGGCGCGAGGAGGAGCCGGGGAGTCACCACATCCTGCAGGGCCCCCCAGAAAACCCCAAATGAACTCCCCGAGCTCCCCACAGGCGCAGGGAGAGACTCGGACGAGGCTCAGAGACTTCTCCCGACCCTCTGGAGCTGCTCTTGGAAATCTGGAATTGTTCCTGATCCTCTGGAACTTCTCCTGACCCTCTGGAATTGTTCTTGAAAATCTGGAATTGTCCCCGAGCCTCTGAAGCTGTTCTTGAAAATCTGGAGTTTCTCCTGATCCTCTGGAATTGTTCCCGACCCTCTGGAATCGTTCTTGAAAATCTGAATTGTTCCTGACCCTCTGGAATGGTTTCCGACCCTTTGGGAACTGCTCCTGACCCTCTGGAACTCTTCCTGACTCAAAACCTCTTCCCGACCCTTAGAACTTGTCCCTGTCCCTCTGAAACCGTTCTTGAAAATCCGGAGTCGTTCCTCCCCCTCTGGAACTGCTCCTGAACATTTGACACTCTTCCTGCGCCTCCGAGTCTGTTCCTGACCTTTAAAAACTCCTCCCGACCCTCTGAAACAACTCCTGGGGTCACCTCATGGGGTGTCACCTCCTGGGGTGTCACCTCCTGGGGTGTCACCTCCTGGGGTGTCACCTGTTGGTGTCACCTCATGGGGGTCACCTCATGGGGCTCACCTCGGTCACCGGCCAGGGCTGCAGCCACAGAGACACCAAAAGAACGGACAGAACAGAGCCCGAGGGCCACGGCCCCAGCCGGACACACGGACACGGCCGGACACAGATACGGCCGGGCACACAGATACGGCCGGGCACATGGACAGGGCCGGGCACATGGACAGGGCTGGGCACATGGACAGGGCCGGACACACGGACACGGCCGGACACACGGACACGGCCGGACACATGGACAGGGCCGGACACATGGACAGGGCTGGGCACATGGACAGGGCCGGACACATGGACAGGGACACAGACAGGGGCAGAGCCGGACACATGGACAGAGACAGGAACACAGGGGCAGAACCGGACACACGGACACAGCTGGACACACGGACAGGGCCAGACACATGGACAGGGTTAGACACACGGACAGAGACAGGAACACATGGACAGAGCTGGACACATGGACATGGCTGGACACACGGACAGAGCTGGACACACAGACAGGGCCAGACACACGGACAGAGCCGGACACAGGGACAGAGACAGAGCCGGACAGAAGGACACCCGGAACTGGGGCCCGAGCACCGGGAACGGACGGAGAGCGAGCAGGAAGAGCTGGGGATGAGCCGGGACAGGGCCGGGATAAAACAACAACAACAACCGGGACAGGGCCGGGATAAAACAACCGGGAAATGGACGGGATAAAACAACACCCAGGAGAGGAATGGGATAAAATGGGAAATGGATAGGATAAAACAAAAACTGGGAATTGACGGGATAAAACAACAACAGGGACAAGGATGGGATAAAACAACAGCCGGGAAATTGATGGGATATCAACAGCCGGGAAATTGACGGGATAAAACAACAACCGGGAAACTGACGGGATAAAACAACAACCGGGACAGAGACGGGATAAAACAACAATCAGGGAACGGACGGGATATCCCCAGGCGGGGAAAAACATCGCGGCCCTGACCGCCCGGAGCCCTCGGCGCATTCCGGGCACACCGAGCGGGGCCGGCCGCGCCGCCGCCGCCGCGGACACCGATCCCGGCCCGGATTTTCGGTTTGCTTTGCTTTCCTTTGGTTCGCTTTGGTTCGCTTTGGTTTGGTTTGGTTCGCTTTGGTTTGGTTTGGTTTGGTTTGGTTTGGTTTGTTTGGTTCCACCCAGCCCAGCAGCACCAAACTTTCCGGGCCCGCTAGCCGTGCGCGCCGGGGGCGGGCTCGGAGTCATTTAAAATGCAAATCGTCCGTGCGGCCGGGAGGAGGAGGAGGAGGAGGAAAAGAGGAGGAAAAGAGGAGGAGGAGGAGGAGGAGGAGGAGGGCTGCCTTCCTCCCTCCCTCCCTCCCCTCCGGGGCCCCGCCGCCCCCTCCGCCGCGACCCCCCCAGCCCACGGGTGGGGGCGGCACCGCTTCTCCCCCCCCCCCCTTCTAAACCACGGGGGGACACCCCAGAACCCGCCTCCCCAAAATCCCAAATCCCCAACCCCGCTGTGTTTGTGTCCCCCCCCCCCCCCCTCCCCGCTTTGGTGGCCGCGCCACCCCCGGGGAGGCGACACCGTTATTTGGAACAATAGCGCTAAAACAAAGCGCTCCCCCCCCTCCCCAAAAAAAAAAAAAAAAAAAAATCCGCCATCCTCACCCCGCCCCATCCCTCGGGGGGTTCCGGGGGGCTCGGGGAGGGCGGTTTTGGGGGGGTTCCGGGGGTTTTTTGGGGTGGGGGGCTCACCTTGGTGCACGGCCACATTGCAGCCGTGGCCGTCGCAGTAGACGAGCGGGTTCTCCGCCCAGCCGCGCTCGTCGGAACACACACAGCAGCCTCCCACCATCTCCTTCATACTTCCAGGAGGGTTTCCTGCCCCCCCCTTCCTCCCCTGCGTGCTCCTCCTCCTCCTCCTCCTCCTCCTCCTCCTCCCCGCCTCTCACCGGGGGGACCGCTGGGGGGGACAGCGGGGACACCAGCCAGAAGCCACAAGCGGGCGGGGCTGATGATGATGGTGATGATGATGAAGGGATCGGGGGGACAGCGCAGGGGACAGCGCAGGGGACAGCCAGGGGACAGCGGGGGGTGGCGGATGTGGCCCCGAGCCACGCAGGTCCCCCCCTTTTCTGCTCGTCCCCCCCTTTTCTGCTCGTCCCCCCCTTTTCTGCTCGTCCCCCCCTTTTCTGCTCGTCCCCCCCTTTCTGCCTGTCCGCCCCCGCCTGTCCTCGTCCTCACGGTTGTCCCCGTCCCCTCAGCTTGTCCCCGTCCCCT
The DNA here is from genome assembly GCF_029207755.1 of Chamaea fasciata. Classification (NCBI taxonomy): domain Eukaryota; kingdom Metazoa; phylum Chordata; class Aves; order Passeriformes; family Sylviidae; genus Chamaea; species Chamaea fasciata. Next base: position 4,698,460 of record NW_027094112.1, on the reverse strand, counting down.
CAGCTTGTCCCTGTCCCCCTCGGCTTGTCCCTGTCCCCCCTGTTTGTCCCCGTGTCCCCCCCCCCCCCCCCCCCCCGCCGCCCGCTACAATCATGGCGGCGCCCGCCCGCACGCAGGCTCCGGTAAATTTTGCGGTTCACGTTTCTCGGCGCGGCCCGGGCGGGCGGGTTTGAGCGCGGGGGAATATTTGGGATTTTTTTTATTGTTATTATTATTATTATTATTATTATTTGGGTTTTTTAAATCATTCCCCAGCGCTTTTGGGATGAGGATTTTTGGGGTTTTCACCCCCCTCTCCAGCCTCCTGTGGCAGGCTGTGCGGAGCTCTCCGTTGCGGGGATGAGCCGCGAGCGCTCCGTAAATCCCATTATCCCGAAATTCCCGGATCCCGGCTCCGCCAGCGCCACCGGCTGTCCTGGAAAATAAAAAAGGATTTAACCCCTTGACACCTGCTCTGGCGCCTGGGAAGGAGGAAAACAAAATGTTCCTTCCACGTTTGTGAGGGGCAGGAGGAGCGGTGGGAATCTGCGGGGAAAACCAGGGAAATGATCCTGGAAAATTGGGAATGTTTGTTTATTTATGGGATCGCGTCTGCGGGAAAGGAGCGGAGGGAAAGGGTTGTGAAATACGGGGAATGTTTGTTTATTTATGGGATTGCACCTGCAGGAAACCGGCGAAGTGATCCTGAATTGTTGGGAATATTTATTTATTTCTGGATTTGCACCTGCAGGAAGTGAGTGAAATTATCCTGAAGTGTTTGGGATATTTGTTTATAGGATTGCGCCTGTAGGGAACCAGTGAAGTGACCCTGAATTTTCGGGAATATTTCTGTTTGGGATTGCACCTGCGGGGAATTGGTGAAATCATCCAGAAACATCGGGAATATTTGTTTGTGGGATTGTGTCGGCAGGGAAGGAGTAGAGAGGAATTATCCTGAAATGCGCGGAATATTTATTTATGGGATTGTGCCTGCAGGAAACCAGGGGAGAGAAAATATCCTGAATTATTGGGAATATTTATTTAGGGGATTGCACCTGCAGGAAGTGAGTGAAATTATCCTGAAATGTTGGGAATATTTATGGGATTGCACCTGCAGATCCCCAAAATCTGCATCACGACACCTTTGGGATATGCCGGGAAACTCCCCTTACCTTGGACCCCTGGGAAAACCCAACCAGGGAGCTCAGGAATGATCAAATCCCGGAAAATAAACCCAAAACCTCCACGTGCAATAATTCCTACACTTCAGGAACCTTCTGGAATTTTTACCAGGGGTTTTTACCTTTTCCCACTGAAATAATCCCAATATCCGCATCCCTGAACCTCCTTTTCCTCAATTTCCCTCATCCCAAAAACCTTTGGAATCTCAGCCCGGCCCATCCTGGGATTTCTTTTAACCCAAACCCCAAAATTCCAGTTTTTGGACCTTTTTTGAGTGATTCTTTTAACCCAAACCCTTCTCCCGTGGGGATAAACCCCAAAATTCCATTTTTTTTTTACTTTTTTGGACTGCCCCTGGCCAAGTGTTACATCCGGGATTTTCTCTTGATCTCAATCCTTTAAAATCTCCGGAGGGGCGGGAATTCACTCAGCCTGAACTCCCTTTTTTTCCAAGGTTTTTCCCTCCTTTTTTCTGGGAATTCACTCAGCCTGAACTCCCTTTTTTTTTCTGATGCTTTCCTCTCCCTTTCCCCCAATTTTTTCTCCTTTTCCTTTTATCTTTTGCATTCAAAGAAAGAAAGAAAGAAACAAAAAAAGAAAGAAAAAGAGAATTCTGGCCTTTGTATCCTGTGCCCAGTGTCCAATGTCCAGTGCCCAGTGTCCAGTGTCCAGTGCCTGCTGTCCAGTGCCCAGTGTCTAGTGTCCAGTGCCCAATGTCCAGTGCCCTGTGTCCAGTGCCCAGTGCCTGCTGTCCAGTGCCCAGTGTCTAGTGTCCAGTGCCCAGTGCCCAATGTCCAGTGCCCTGTGTCTAGTGCCCAATGTCTAGTGTCCAGTGTCCAGTGCCCAGTGCCTGGTGTCCAGTGCCCAATGTCCAGTGTCCAGTGCCCAGTGTCCAGTGCCCTGTGTCTAGTGCCCAGTGTCCAGTGCCCAGTGTCCAGTGCCCAGTGTCCAGTGCCCTGTGTCCAGTGCCTGCTGTCCAGTGCCCAGTGTCCAGTGCCCAGTGTCCAGTGCCCTGTGTCCAGTGCCCTGTGTCCAGTGCCCTGTGCCTGGTGTCTTGTGCCCAATACCCAGTGTCCAGTGCCCAGGGCCTGATGTCCAGTGCCTGGTGCCCTGTGTCCAGTGCCTAATGTCCAGTGTCCAGTGCTTGATGCCCAGGGCCTGATGCCCAGTGTCCAGTGCCCAATGTCCAGTGTCCAGTGCTTGATGCCCAGGGCCTGATGCCCAGTGTCCAGTGCCCAATGTCCAGTGTCCAGTGCTTGGTGCCCAGGGCCTGATGCCCAGTGTCCAGTGCCCTGTGTCCAGTGTCCAGTGCTTGGTGCCCAGGGCCTGATGCCCAGTGTCCAGTGCCCAATGTCCAGTGTCCAGTGCTTGGTGCCCAGGGCCTGATGCCCAGTGTCCAGTGTCCAATGTCCAGTGTCCAGTGCTTGATGCCCAGGGCCTGATGCCCAGTGTCCAGTGCCCAATGTCCAGTGTCCAGTGCTTGATGCCCAGGGCCTGATGCCCAGTGTCCAGTGCCCAATGTCCAGTGTCCAGTGCTTGATGCCCAGGGCCTGATGCCCAATGTCCAGTGCCCAATGTCCAGTGTCCAGTGCTTGATGCCCAGGGCCTGATGCCCAGTGTCCAGTGCCCAGTGTTCACAGCCTGATGTCCAGTGCCCAACGTCCAGTGCCCAATGCCTGGTACCCTGTGCCCGGTGTCCAGGGCCTGATGTCCAGCGTCCGGTGCTTGATGCCCAGTGTCCAGTCCCCAGTACCCGGTGCCCAGCCCGGTGCCCGGTGCCCGGTGTGCGCAGGCGGGGCCGGGAGCGGCAGCGCCGGGCCATCCCCGCGGCGCGGGCAGGAAACGATTGCGGGCTGGGAGCAGCGCCGGGGCTCGGGGCCCGCATCCGGCCCGGGGCTGCGGGGGCGCAGGAAACGCGGGGGGGAGCGGCCCGGGGAGGGGAGAGGGGAGAGGGGAGAGGGGGAAGCGGCCCCGGGGGGCGGCGGGGCCGGAACCTGCGGCGGTGCCCTGCAGGGACACAGCGGGGACCTCCCGGGGCATGTCTGGGTCCCCTCCTGTCCCTCCATCCATGGATCCCTCCATGGATCCATCCGTCCTTCCCTCCATCCATCCGTCCATCCATCCATCCATCCATCCATCCATCCCTCCATCCCTCCATCCCTCCATCCATCCATCCCTCCATCCATCCCTCCATCCATCCCTCCATCCATCCATCCCTCCATCCATCCGTCCATCCCTCCATCCATCCCTCCATCCATCCATCCATCCCTCCATCCATCCGTCCATCCATCCATCCATCCATCCATCCATCATCCATCCATCCATCATCCATCCATCCCTCCATCCATCCATCCCTCCATCCATCCATCATCCATCCTTCCATCCATCCCTCCATCCATCCCTCCATCCCTCCATCCATCCCTCCATCCATCCATCCCTCCATCCATCCATCCCTCCATCCCTCCATCCATCCGTCCATCCATCCGTCCATCCGTCCATCCATCCGTCCATCCCTCCATCCCTCCATCCCTCCATCCCTCCATCCCTCCATCCATCCATCCATCCATCCATCCCTCCATCCATCCCTCCATCCCTCCATCCATCCATCCCTCCATCCCTCCATCCATCCATCCATCCCTCCATCCATCCATCCCTCCATCCATCCATCCCTCCATCCATCCGTCCATCCATCCCTCCATCCCTCCATCCATCCGTCCATCCATCCCTCCATCCATCCATCCATCCCTCCATCCATCCCTCCATCCATCCATCCCTCCATCCCTCCACCCAGGCTGAGTTTGGGATTCTCCAACCTGGCAAAGAGAATCCAGGACAGCGGGACAGGGATTGGGGACGAGGTCTGGAGGGACAGGAAGGGACAGGAACATGATGAGTTGGAATTTCCCACCCCTCGTTGCTCATCAGGAATTTTGGGGCTGCGACCCGGGAATTAATCACTGCTGAGTCATCAATTAATTAATTATCAATTAATCAATCACAATTTGGCCCTCGGCAAACAAAAAGTGGCCAAATTCTGACATCTCTGAGGTTTCCCCCCCCAAAAAAAAAACCCCAAAATGTGACAAAGTCACCGGCACCGCTCCAGCGTGGATCAGAACTAATTACCGGATCATTAACGAGTAATTAACGAGTAACACCAATCAGCTCAGCCCTGACTCACACACCCATGAAATATTTTTGGCTTTGCGAGCCCCCAGGAACGGGAAATTTTGATGAAACCGCCCCAAAATCGGGGTTTGGCGAAGGGATTTGGGGAAGGGAGGGTTCCCCAGGTATGAAACCCACCTAGGTGCGCTAAAATCACCTTTAATTAACCTTCACATTAATTTAATTAGCGGCTAAATGAGAACGAGCCGTCGCCGGCAGGATGGGGGGCGGTTGTGGCTCTGAGAGCGGCGGCGGATTTTTTGGGGGGTGATTTCCTAATTTAGACAAACCCTCTCGGCTCTCTCCTTCCTCCGCCCCGCCCCGGGCTCGGTGACACCAAAACAGCGGCGGGACCCGAAAATGAAACCGCGATTTGCCGCCCCCGGGGTCGGGGTGAAGGGATTTGTGAAGGGTCAGCCCTGCCAGGACGGATTTGGGGGATTTTGGGGATTTTTGGGGGGCGTTTTCTCCTTTTTTTTGCGGTGTTGGGGTGAGCGCGTTTTCCCCCTGCGGGAGTTCCGTCTCTTCGTGGTGCGAATCCTCCCCCGAATTTGGAAATGAATAAATAAATAAATCGATTTCCTTCGTTTTTCTTTCCCAAATGAAGGAAATAAACTCCCAGCGAGGCGGCGCATCCCCCGAATCCCGGCACAGCGGCGGTTCCCCGGCCTAATTCCTGGTTTTATCGGGAATTAGGAGGAAAGGAAAACACCCTAATTCCCGTGTGTCGGGAATTCTGTTCCACCCCGAGGGGCCGGAGGGACGCTCCGAGCTTCAGCGGATTGCCCCCGGGATCCCGGGAAGCGAACCGGGGACCTCTGCTGGGAGAAGCCCCAAAATACCCTTTTTTCCCCCAAAATCGCGGCCGAGCTGGCGGCGGGAGCCCTGCGGAGGGCGACAGCGGCTCCTCTGTCCCTGCTGGCCCCGGGACACCGGGAGAGCGTCCCCAGAGATCCTCCGGTCCCCGGGACACCGGGAGAGCGTCCCCAGAGATCCTCCGGTCCCCGGACACCGGGAGAGCGTCCCCAGAGATCCGCCGGTCCCCGGGACACCGGGAGAGCGTCCCCAGAGATCCTCCGGTCCCCGGACACCGGGAGAGCGTCCCCAGAGATCCTCCGGTCCCGGGACACCGGGAGAGCGTCCCCAGAGATCCTCCGGTCCCCGGACACCGGGAGAGCGTCCCCAGAGATCCTCCGGTCCCGGGACACCGGGAGAGCGTCCCCAGAGATCCTCCGGTCCCGGGATACCGGGAGAGCGTCCCCAGAGATCCTCCGGTCCCCGGACACCGGGAGAGCGTCCCCAGAGATCCTCCGGTCCCCGGACACCGGGAGAGCGTCCCCAGAGATCCTCCGGTCCCGGGACACCGGGAGAGCGTCCCCAGAGATCCTCCGGTCCCGGGACACCGGGAGAGCGTCCCCAGAGATCCGCCGGTCCCGGGATACCGGGAGAGCGTCCCCAGAGATCCTCCGGTCCCCGGACACCGGGAGAGCGTCCCCAGAGATCCTCCGGTCCCGGGACACCGGGAGAGCGTCCCCAGAGATCCTCCGGTCCCGGGACACCGGGAGAGCGTCCCCAGAGATCCTCCGGTCCCGGGACACCGGGAGAGCGTCCCCAGAGATCCTCCGGTCCCGGGACACCGGGAGAGTGTCCCCAGAGATCCTCCGGTCCCCGGACACCGGGAGAGTGTCCCCAGAGATCCGCCGGTCCCGGGACACCGGGAGAGTGTCCCCAGAGATCCTCCGGTCCCCGGACACCGGGAGAGCGTCCCCAGAGATCCTCCGGTCCCGGGACACCGGGAGAGTGTCCCCAGAGATCCTCCGGTCCCGGGACACCGGGAGAGCGTCCCCAGAGATCCTCCGGTCCCCGGACACCGGGAGAGCGTCCCCAGAGATCCTCCGGTCCCCGGGACACCGGGAGAGTGTCCCCAGAGATTCTCTGGTCCCCGGACACCGGGAGAGCGTCCCCAGAGATCCTCCGGTCCCCGGACACCGGGAGAGCGTCCCCAGAGATCCTCCGGTCCCCGGGACACCGGGAGAGTGTCCCCAGAGATCCTCCGGTCCCCGGGATACCGGGAGAGTGTCCCCAGAGATCCTCCGGTCCCGGGACACCGGGAGAGTGTCCCCAGAGATCCTCCGGTCCCGGGACACCGGGAGAGCGTCCCCAGAGATCCTCCGGTCCCGGGACACCGGGAGAGTGTCCCCAGAGATCCTCCGGTCCCCGGACACCGGGAGAGCGTCCCCAGAGATCCTCCGGTCCCCGGACACCGGGAGAGTGTCCCCAGAGATCCTCCGGTCCCCGGACACCGGGAGAGCGTCCCCAGAGATCCTCCGGTCCCGGGACACCGGGAGAGCGTCCCCAGAGATCCTCCGGTCCCCGGGACACCGGGAGAGCGTCCCCAGAGATCCTCCGGTCCCCGGACACCGGGAGAGTGTCCCCAGAGATCCTCCGGTCCCCGGACACCGGGAGAGCGTCCCCAGAGATCCTCCGGTCCCGGGACACCGGGAGAGCGTCCCCAGAGATCCTCCGGTCCCCGGGACACCGGGAGAGCGTCCCCAGAGATCCGCCGGTCCCTGGGGCACTCGGGAGCTGCAGGGGAGGGGGAGAATCTCCCGGAATTGGGAATAACCAGAGGAGAGCGAGCTGTTCCTGCAGCTCATCCCAGCGGGATTCCCGATCTCCAGTGCATCCCAGCAGGATCCCAATCCTGCAGAGCCCCACTGGGATCCCTGTCCTGCAGCTCATCCCAATGGGATCCTGCAGTTCATCCCAGTGGGATCATCGTTCCCGCAGCTCATCCCGGATTCCCATTCCTCAGCTCATCCCAGTGGGATCCCTGCCGTGCAGCTCATCCCAATGGAATCGTGCAGTTCATCCCAGCGGGATCATCATTCCCACGCCCATCCCAGATTCCCATTCCCACAGTTTATCCCACATTCCTGTTCCCCAGCTCATCCCATCCCATCAGGATCATCATTCCCCCAGCTCATCCCAAATTCCTGTTCTCCAGCTCATCCCAGACTCCCATTCCCACAGCTCATCCCACATTCCCACAGCTCATCCCAAAATTCCCAGAGCTCATCCCACATTCCCACAGTTCATCCCAAAATTCCCAGAGCTCATCCCAAATTCCCATTCTCCATCTCATCCCAAAATCCAATTCCCACAGCTCATCCCACATTCCCACAGCTCATCCCAAATTCCCATTCCCGGCCTCCTGCAGGAGCAGGGCCATTCCAGGATTCCATGGAATTACAAAACTAATCAATCCCAATTAATTAATCAATCCCAATTAAGGAGCTCCCAGCAGCGGGCCGCCTTTCCCTTTTTTCTCTCTTTTGAGGGAAAATCTCCCAGATCCCGGAATTCCAACATTCCCCCTCTCAAATCCCAGATCTCAGATCCCAGATCCCAGATCCCAAACCCCAGATCCCAGATCCCAAATCCCTTCCCAAGCCACTTTTGGGTCCCTCCTTTGGGCCAGACCTCGGGATTTTTTGGGGGTTGGATCCAACTCCTGTGGGATATTCCCGATTTTTCCTGGGGAAAAAAAGGTTTAAAAACATCCCCAGAGCTCTGATTCCCTGGGGAATCCTTAATCCTGAGACCCTAAAAATCGGGATACGGGGTTGGGTGGGAATGGGAGGAAAGGAACTGCAGGAATTGGGTTAAAAAGACGGGGGAAAAAAATGGGAATTTTAGGGAAAATTTATCCATGGAAAAGATCCCCCATTCCCAAAAATCCCAAAAAATAAAAAAGGGGGAATTTTAACTAGTTCTGTAAAAAATTCCCCTAAAAAATGGGATTTGTTCCTTCCTGTCCCAGCCTGGATTCCGAAATTCCCAAAGGAATGAGAAATTCCAGCATCAAATAAATGAAGGAACGGGGAATTTTCATGGAAAATCCCCAATAAAAACTGAGAAAAGGGATTTTTAAATGGATTTTTTTTTTTTTAAGGCCCGGAAAAGGCCTGGGCTGGGAAAAAAAAAATTCCCTGGAATTCCTGAAAATTCAATTATCCCCAAAATATCCCTGAATTTGGGATTCCAGCAGGGGAGAGAAGGTTTGGAAAACACAGAACGGGATTTTTAACTCAAAGAAACGGGAATATTCACTCCAGAGGGATTAGAACTTTCAATTCAAAAGGGGGAAAAAAGGGAACTTTTAGTCCAGAAAAATGGGAATTTTTTTACTCCAAGAAATGTGAATTTTTTAATTAAAAAAAAAAAAGTGAATTTTTAATCCAGAGAAATAGGAATTCCCACTCCAGAGGGCCGGGAATCAGTCAGAAAAACTCTCCCTCAATCCCCAAATTCCCCAAATTCCCCAAATTCTCCAAAATTCCCAATCCAAGCTGCGATTTTCCCTGAGTCCAAACCCTCCTCCGTGTCAGAGGAAATTTGGGATTTTCCATCATTTTTCCCCATTTTTGTTCAAAAATAAACACAAAAATTAATTTTATGACCAAAAATGACCCAAAAAATCCCATTTTTTTGCTCCTTTCACCCCTTTAAAGAGAATTTCCCTCCTTTTGGCTCCCCTGGAAATAAAATTTTACTCCCAAACCTCCTCGGATTCGCCGATTTTCACCCCAAACCAAACGATTCCAGCCCCCAAAATCGCTCTTTTCCTTTGATTTGTTTTAAAAAAAAAATTTATATTTATTTTATTCCATTTATTCCCACTGCAGCTCCGCCCCCTTCCCGTCATCCCATTTCTCATTTAAAGTTTATTTTCTTGATTCTTTGGTCGTTGAAATTCCCACAAACACCTCAAAAGCAAAGCGAGAATTATCATAATTAACATCAAGGTGATTTTAAGGATTAATTTTTAGGGCGGTTCTTTTTTTAATGTAAAAAAAAAATTTGAGGTATTTTGAATTTTTTCCCCCCCCCAACATTTTGATATTTACAGAGGATTTACAGAGGATTTATTGAGATTTACAGAATATTTACAGAATATTTACAAATACTCACAAATATTTACGTCCCAACCCCAGGCACGAGTGGAAAAACGACCAAAAAAAAAAAAATCTACCCAAAATGTGAATTTTTAACAGAAAAAAAAAAAAAAAAGCGCGAATTTTCAGGTTTATTTACACCGGGATAAAATTCCCGAGGTGATTTTATCCCTTGGAAAAAATATTCCTGAGGTTTTTTTTTATGGGGAGGGGGTCTGGAGGTTGCTGGATTGAAATATTTATATTTATATATATTTTTTTCTACTCATAGATAGGATTTTTTAATAGATTTATATGAAATTTTTTTGGGGGGGATATATTTATATGATTTTATGGGATATATTTATTTGATTTTTAATATAAGATTATAAATATAAATATTCATTCCCAGCGCGCATCCCGGGATTAATTTCTTTTTCCCGACCCCACCCACAAATAATTCAAAATTCCATTTATTTTTTTCCCCCCCTAAAGAATACATTTTAAACCCCACCCGGAATTCCATGGAAAACCGGAATTTTCCCGAGATGTTGAGGGGACTAAACCCTCTAAAATCTGATTTTTTCGCGGAGTTTTGGGGCTTTTTTTGGGGGCTTTTTTTGGCCCTAAAATCCCAATATTTCGGCCGGGGGGAATTTCCCTCTGCTCCGCTCAGAGGGGGAAAAATAAACAACAAAAAAAAGCGATTTAACCCCCCAAAACCCGCTAAAAACCCAAATTAAACAAAGGCCGCTTTTAGCACCAATTCGCCACTTCCAGAGGAAAGATCCCAGACACTCCCGGCCTTTAAAATCCCTTTTTTTCCCTCATTTCTCTTGATTTTTAAGGAATTCAAAAGTGGAATGAATCCAGCGGGCCGCGTGTGAAGATTTTTCCTTCCAATCTTTCCCTTCCCTTTTCCCTCGCAGCGATTTTTGATTTAATTTAATTAATTTTTTTTTTTTAAATTCAGGGCTCAATTTTGGAGGAAAAAAAAAATCAGAAATTTCCCAGGGAGGGCCGGGAATTTTTTTTTTTTCTCCTGGGAAAAACGAGGGAAAAAAAACACCCCAAAAACCCCAAAAAACAGAAAATGAAAACCACCAAAAAAACCCCAAATCAGCTTTAATTTTTTTCACGTTTCCGAAGAGATTTGGGGGTTTTGACGGCCCGGGCAAGGCTGGAAATCCCAGCGGAAATTTTTTCAAATGTTTGGAAAAGTTCAAGGGGGATTTGATTCCCTCGAGGGGGAGGAACAATCGAATCCCGATTTTCCCAAATCCTTTTTCCAGGATCCAAATTTTTCCAGGCCCTCAGGGATGATTATCCCACAAATTCCTCCTTTTTTTTTTTTTCTTTTTTTTTTTCCCCTTTTTCACCACTTTTTAAAAACATTTATTGAATTTCCACGGAGCAGCCTCGAGTCACTTCCTCTCCAACCCTTCAACTTCCTTCCCAGCTCCCGAAATTCCCGATTTTTTTTAAAACTCGGCCTTTCCTCCCTTCCCTTGCACCGCTAAAAAAAAACCCCGGGGATTTGGGATTTTCACCGGCCCCAAAAGGAAAAAGGGGATTTTTCCTTCCCTGAGTGGGAGTTTTTAGCGGTTTAATCCATTTTTTTTAAGGAGGAAAAAGGAGAAATTAGGTCTGGGTTTTCCTCCGGGATGTTTTGGGTTTTATTTGGAGTAGAGGTCGTGGGGTCAGGGGGCGGGAGCTCCTTCCCAGTTTATTCCCTGTTTTTTCCCAGTTTTCCCAGCAGCTCCTTCGTTCCTAAATCCTTTTCCTGGGAATCACCCTCCCGTCCGTGTTTTTTTTTTTGGGGGGGGAGGTTTTATTTAGGAATTATTTGAGTTCCACCGCTCGTTTTAACCTCACCCTAAAACTCCTCCCAAACCCAACGTCTCGCAGCACACGTGGCCCCAAATCGGCCCCAAAATCAACCCCAAAACGGCCTCGAATCAGCACCAAAACAGCCCCAAAACGGTCCCAACTCAACACCAAATCGGCCCCAAAATCAGCCCCAAATTGACCCCAAATCAAGCCCAATATCAGCACCAGGACGGCCCCAAATCAGCACCAAATCGACCCCAAATCATCCCTCAAATAGGTCCCAAAATAGCGCCAAATCAGAACCAAATCAACCCCAAAACGGCCCCAAATCAGCCCCCAAATCAACCCAAATATCAGCCCAAAATCGGCCCCAAATCGGGCCCAAAATAAGCCCCAAATCGGGCCCAAAATAGCACCAAAATCAGCCCCAAATCGGGCCCAAAATAGCACCAAATCAAAACAAAATCAACCCCCAAATCAACCCCAAATCGGGGTTCAGCACCAAAAGGCCCCAAATCGACCCCAAAACAGCACCAAAATCAGCCCCAAATCGGCCCTAAAATAGCACCAAATCAGTCCCCAAATCGACCCCAAATCGGCCCCAAACTGACCCCAAATCAGCACCAAATCGGCCCCAAAATCAGCCCCCAAATCGGCCCCAAACTGACCCCAAATCAGCATCAAATCGGCCCCAAATCATCCCTCGAATCAGCACCAAACCGGCCCCAACACGACCCCGGGCAGGTCCTTCCCCACCTGGATTTTTGGGGTGTCCCCTCTCCCCATCCCCGGCTCCCCTCCCGCTGCTCTGCCGCCAATCCCGGATAAATTCTTTTTTTTTTTTTTTTTAATCCTTTTCCTCAGGGATCGTCCAGCATTCGGCAGCCGCGGAATTTGAGGCTGGGGGGCACGGGGATGGCGCTGCCCCCCAGATGCCACCGCCACAGCGGGTGAGTTTTGGCCAGAGCCCGGGAATTTTTCCCCCCCAAGGACGAAGCCGGGCACAGATCCCCGTCCTCACCCACCACCAGCGAGGGCGTGCAGGGGAAGTTGCCCATGAGGCTGAAGGAATTCCGAGTTTTGCCAGGAGCGTTTCCCTTCCTGCAGTTCCTGCGGGGAGGAGTTTTCGGGGGAGCTTTGGAGGAGGGATTGCGCTGCCGCCCCTCGCTCGCTCGGGAGAGGCGCCGGCGTTTGGGGGTCCCGTCCCGACGACCCCGGAGCGTTCCGGGGTTTTGCGCTGTGGAGCCGCGGGGTTGGAAGCGCAGTTCTCCTCCTCCTCCTCCTCCTCTCCAAGGTTCCGAGCTCTCCATGCCGTGCCTCAAAGTTTTCCCGTCCAGATTAAAACCTTTAGCGTAACACCAGAGTTTGGATTGACGGATCAAGCGGTCAAAATGTTCCGGCCGAGGTTCTCCGGGGCTGACCCGGAGCTCCGGGGAAGGTTCTGAGGAAGGCTCCGCTCCCGGGGTGGTTCCTCCGGGCCGCTCCGACGACGACGAGGAGGAGGAGGAGGAGGAGCAGCTTTTGTTGGAATCTTTGTGCAAATCTTTCCCTCCGGCGTCCCCGAAGCCGCGCGGCTTTTGTGGCGGGGCCCCCCCGGGGGTGCTGCTCGGGGAGGGAGGGGGCGAGGAAGAGGAGGAGGAGGAAGAGGAGGAGGAGGAGGCAGGGGAGGCCTCGTGCCTGGCGTACAAGCCGGGCTGAGCCGCCGGGCTCAAACTTTCCAAAGTCGAGGCTCTCCAGGTGCGGGCCCAGAGGTGCTGGGAGAGGAAGAGGAGCTCGGGCTCGGGGCGCGGCGCTCTGCCCGGGGGGGGCTCCGCCGGCCGCTCCTCCCCGAGCCCTTCCCGGGGGGGCTGGAAGCGGGGCAGGGCCGCCTGCCGGTACCGGGTGCTCTGCACCGAGTCCCCGCTGCACAGCGAGCTGCTCTCCGACTCCGAGGAGCTGCCTTCCTCGCTGCTGCACGAGCTCTCCTCCTCCTCCTCCTCCTCTTCTTCCTCCTCCTCCTCCTCCGAGGAGTCGCTGGAGGTGGCGGCGCTGGAGGCGGCCAGGTCCAGGCTGGAATCCGAGTCGCTGGAGTAGCCGGCCGAGGTTCCCTGGCGTTTGGAGGCGGGGAAGGAGCAGGACCGGCCCTTCCTGGCGGCCGCGGCTCCCGCTCCGGGCGGGACGAGCCCTTTGGAGCAGCTCGGTGACCTCCGGTACCGGCCCGCGGGGGCGAGCGCGGCCGGGAGCGCGCAGGGCTCAGCGGCCGGAGGATTCAGCAGCTCTAAATCCCGGGGCGATCCAACCAGGACACCCCCAAAAAACCCTCCCCGAGCTGGCTGGAGCTGCTGCGAGCCTGGAGGAGACAAAACGCGAGCGGAAGAACCGCAGCAAGGCGGGGGCCGCGAGCAGGGGAAGAACTCCGCGGAGCTCTGCTCCCTTCTCCTGCCCTTCCTCCTCCTCCTCCTCCTCTTCCTCCGGCGGGGGCTGAGGCTTTGGCAGGAGGTGCAAAGAGCCTCCAGGTCGGCTTTGGAGATGAGCGAGCACTTCACGGCCCGCGTGGGCACCGAGCGGATGGCCTTGAGGGTGCGCAGCTCGGCCAGGTCGCAGCGGCGGCTCTTGATCTTTAAAATCTCCATTTTTTTGCTGATGGTGGCCCGGGGGATGTCCTTGAACAGGTCGCTGAGCACCTGGGCCAGGGCGAACATCCGCGTGCCGTCGATCTGTAAGTAGCCCAAGTTGATGCCTTGGATCCTTTGGTAGCCGGCGCGGAAATTCGCCGGCCCCTTGTAATCCGCGGTGGTCCCCTCGCAGGTCAGGAACATTTTAAGAGGAAATTATTATAATTTTTTTTTTTTTTGGTGGGTTTTCTCTTTTTTTTTTTTTTTTCCTTTTACTTTGTCCCTTTCAAAGAGGGAAAATCAGGGGAAAAAATTTGGACATTTTCTGTTTCCACACATCCCCTCCCGGAGAGGGGCCGGAGGGGGAGGGGAGGCGAAAAAAAAAAAAAAGGAAAAAAAGGAAAAAAAAAAAATTTTTTTTTTTTTTTTTTAAAAAAAGGGCCGATGTCGCTTTTAAACGCTCCGCTCCAGGCTTGGCAACATCTCCCGAACATCCAATTCCTGCCGCGGGGTTCGGCTCTTCGTCTGCCCCCTCCTCGGGAAAGGAGAGGAAAAAAAAAAAAAAAAAAAAGAGAGGAAAAAAAAAAAAAAATAAAATCAAAAAGTCAAACATCTCTCACCGCCCGGGCCGGCCCCGCACCCGCCTCCGCCCCCCAAATAATCGCTTTTTTAAAAAATTTTGAGGGGGGGGATTGGTGTAAATCAAAGCTCGGGGTGTGTTGGGGGGGGGGGGGGTCCCAAATTTCCCTCCTCGCCTCTGGAATATTCCAGGGAACGCCCCCGCTCCCATCGGATATCCCCGAAACCCCAAAATTTCCCCCCCCCTCCCCAAAACCCCCGCACGCACAATGCCCTCCCCTCCCCCGCTCCGCGCCGCTTTTTTTTTCTTCCTTCCCCCTTTTTTTTTCCCCAAAAGAAACCAAAAAAAAAAATCCCACCAATTAAAAAAAAATCCCAAATCACCGAGGTTCCGAGCGCGGGCGCCTCCGCTTTGTTTCCGCGGTTATAAATGGATTTTTCTTTTTTTTCCAAGGATTTTTTTGGCTCCACGGAGGGTTCGGTTGAAGAGGTCGCTGCGCCTTCCCCAAATGTGGATTCCTCTGGGATGGGTGTGTGGGGGAATATTTTTAATAAAGCGTGAAATATTTTCTTTTCTTTTTTTTTTCTTCTTCCTTCTAGGCGGGTTGTTCGAAGTCATCGCCTCGGCCGCAATTCATCCTGCAGCTTATTAATTAATTGGTAATTAATTGTGTTTATTAGCTGGCGTCTCCGCAATAAAAAGGGAGTTGGGAGAGAGTTGTGTTGTTCTTTTTCTTTTTTCCTCTTTTTTTTTTTTTTTATTTTTGTACTCCGCACCGTCTTTATTCACTTCGTGTCTTTTGTTGTTTTGTTGGGTTTTTTTTGTTGTTGTTCGAATTGTTTCTTAAAAGGCAAAAAAAAAAAGTAAAAAGGGGAAAAAAAAAGGTTAAAAGGGGGAAAAATGGGGGGGAAAAGAAGGAAAAGAAAAAAAAAGGAAAGAAAAGGAAGAGATAAAAGGGAAAGAAAAG
Source organism: Chamaea fasciata (assembly GCF_029207755.1). Classification (NCBI taxonomy): domain Eukaryota; kingdom Metazoa; phylum Chordata; class Aves; order Passeriformes; family Sylviidae; genus Chamaea; species Chamaea fasciata. Next base: position 4,683,223 of record NW_027094112.1, on the reverse strand, counting down.
AAAAAAAAAGAAAAGAAAAAAGGGAAAAAGGAAAGGAAAAAAAGGAAAGAAAAAGATAAGAAAAAAAAAGGAAAGAAGAAAAAAGGAAAAAAGAAAAGAAAAAAGGAAAATAATATTAAAAAAAGAAAGACAAAAGGAAAAATAAAAATTGGGGAAAGAAAAACAACAACAAAAAGGAATAAAAAAGAAGAAAAAACAGGCAGGGGGAAAGAAAAAAAAAGGAAACAATAAAAGGAAAAAAATTAAAAAGTAATTTTCTCGCACGTCTTGGCGCTGCTAAACTTTATTTCCAACTTTAAATCCCAAAGTTTCTTCGGCGTTTAACAAAAAAAAAAAAAAAATCCCACCAAAAAAAAAATTCCAAAACAACCGCGGGCTGCAGATTCCACTTTCCAAAAACAGGGGAAAAAAAAAAAAGAAATTAAATTTTAAATCAAGCGCTCGGGCAGCTCCATTGTCCCCGCGGCTCCCTCTGAACTCCTGCTCCGGAGGCGAATTTTGGGGAAATTTGTTCCCTGGGAAACCTTCCTGGGGGCAGGGAAACGGCTCCGCTCCCTCCCCAACCCCTTTTTTGTCTCCAGCGTGAAAAGTTGCGTTTGGGCTTCTTCTTCCTCTTTTTTGGGGTTTTTTTTGGCGGGGTTTGTTTGGAATTTTGGGGGTTTTTTTTTGGTTTTTTGGGTTTTTTTTTTGTGGGTTGTTTGTTTGTTTGTTTTGGGGGTTTTTTTGTTTGGTTGGTTTTTTGGGGTTTTTTTTTGGTTGGTTGTTTTTTTGGGTTTGGTTTTGGTTTTTTTCGGGGTTTTAAAATTATTTTTGGGGTGGGGGTTTTTTTTTCGCTTTGTTTTGGGGGTTTTTTTTGGCGTTTTTAATTCCAAATTCTGGTGATGGTGATTTTGTAGGGTCGGGCGTGAAGGATCCCGATTTAGCAAAGATCCCAAAGGAGGAAGAGGAGGAGGAAAAGGAGGAGGAGGAGGAAGCGCATTCCTGAGCGAGCATGTAAAAAAAAAAAAAGAAATTTTTTTTAAAAATAATCCCAAAAAACTCCAATCCGCGAGCGGGGATCACCTGATCCCTTTTTCCCCTCCGATCCCACAAGGGATCCCTTTTCCCAGCACCCATGGGTGCTCCTCTTTTACCCCCCCCCACGGAGGTGGAAAAAAAAAAAATCCCGATTTTCCATCCTTTGCCTGCACCAATCCCGAACATTTCCCCCCCGAGAGGGAAATTTTCCTGCGAGGAAAAAAAAACAAACAAACAAAAACAACAACAACAACAAAACTCACCAAATTTTTATTTGGGGGGGGAGAAGATTTGGGGGAAAAAAAAAAAAAATCCCGAAAATTTCGGCTCTTCCCTGGGAATTTTGGGGTTAAATTTCCTTTTTTTTTTTTTTTTTTTTTCCGAGCCAGAGCCATTTTACCTTTGGGCTGGGAAGGAGGAGGAGACAGAGGGAAAAGAAAAAATTCAGGATTTTTTTTTTTTTTTTCCTTTCGAAAATCTCTCCGGGGTAAAAAAAAAAAAAAAAAAAAAAAAAAAAAAAGAATCCCAAATCCCAAAGAATTCTCCCCAAAAATCCTAAAGAAAAAAAGGGAATTTTCAGGGGGAGCAGGAGAAACCCCCCGAGCTCCGGGAAGGAGGGGAAGGGGGTTGGGGGAATGTCTTGGAAACGTCATTTCCCAGGAAAATCTGCGGCGGGAGCAGCGCCAGGAAAAAAAAAAAAAAAAAAAGAAAGAAAAAAAAAGGAGGAATTTCTCTCTTTTTTTTGGGAATTCCAGCCGGGATTCCACGTGGGTGTGTCTGTAGGAACACGGGGCGGCTCGGTTCGGGGACTTGGAAATGTCTTTCTATTTATAAATATATTTATTTTTAATGTTCTATATTCTATTTGGAATCGTGGGCAGGGCACAGGCGGGAGGTGCTTCCCGAGCAAACTGATTTTAATCCCAAATAAACTGATTTTATTCCCAAATAAACTCGTTTTTATCCCAAATAAACTCGTTTCTATCCCAAATAAACTCATTTTTATCCCAAAGAAACTCATTTTTATCCCAAATAAACTCATTTTTATCCCAATAAACTCATTTTTATCCCAAATAAACTCGTTTCTATCCCAAATAAACTCATTTTTATCCCAAATAAACTCGTTTTATCCCAAATAAACTCGTTTTATCCCAAATTCCCAGCGCTGACCCCTCTGTGTCCCCTTCACCTCCCATTGTCAATGCCCAGCTCACACTTTTTGGGTTTTTTTTTTTACCCTTTTAGGGTTTTTTTTTTTTAGGCCTGGAGATGGGAACAGCCAAGGATTGGGATGTTCCAGGATCCCTGGTGAGAAATTTTTTGGGGAGTGAGCTCGGCCAGAAAACCTGGAAGTGTCTGCATTGGAATGTTGGAATATCCGAATACCCCAATATTGGAATGTATGAATATCTGAATATCCCTCTATCAGGATATTGGATTCTCCCAATATCAGAATATTTGAATATCCCAATATCCAAATGTTGGAATTTGTGACTGTCTGAATTTCCCAATATCATCCCAATATCCCAATATCGGAATATGTGAATATCCAAATATCAGAATATCTGAATATGGGAATTTTGGATTATCTCAATGTCTGAACACCTGAACATCAGAATATCTGAATATCCAAATGTCTGAATATCTGAATATTGGAATATCAGATTATCGGAATATCCAAATGTCCGAATATCTGAATATCAGAATAGCGGAATATGTCGATATCTGAATACCTGAACATCGGAATCTCCGAATATCCGAATATCCAAATGCCTGAATATCCAAATATTGGAATGTCTGAATATTGGACTATCAGATTGTCAGAATATCCAAATGTCCGAATATCTGAATATCAGAATATTGGAATATCTGAATATCTGAATATCCTAATGTCTGAATATCTGAATATCAGAATATTGGAATATCTGAATATTTGAATATTGGAATATCAGATTATCAGAATATCCAAATGTCCAAATATCTGAATATCAGAATATCAGAATATGTCAATATCTGAATACCTGAACATCAGAATATCCGAATATCCAAATATTGGAATGTCTGAATATTGGAATATCAGATTATCGGAATATCCAAATGTCCGAATATCTGAATATCAGAATATTGGAATATCTGAATATCTGAATATCCTAATGTCTGAATATCTGAATATTGGAATATCAGATTATCGGAATATCCAAATGTCCGAATATCTGAATATCAGAATATCGGAATATGTCAATATCTGAACATCAGAATATCCAAATATCCGAATATCCGAATGTCTGAATATCCAAATATTGGAATGTCTGAATATTGGACTATCAGATTGTCAGAATATCCAAATGTCCGAATATCTGAATATCAGAATATTGGAATATTGGAATATCCAAACATCCCAATATCGGAATACGTGAGTAGTTAAATAGCCCCATATCAGAATATTTGATTATCCAAATATCCCGACATCCCAATATCTGAGTATCCGAATATCAAAATATTCTGAATGTCTGAATATGGGAATATCCGAATATCCAAATGTCTGAATATCCGAATATTGGAATATCTGAATATCCCAATATCCAAATATCCGAATATCCCCATGTCGGAAAATGGGAATATCTGAATATCCCAATATCGATATGTTGGATTATCCAAATGTCCCGATATCTGAATATTAAAATATCAGAATATCCCAATGTCTGAAGATCTGAATATCCAAATAATCCAACTGTCCCAATATCTGAATACCGGAATATCCGAATATCCCAATATTGGAATATGTCAATATCTAAATACCCCAATATCAGAATGTTGGATTATCCAATTATCCCAACGTCAGGATATTTGAATATCCCAACATCCAAATATCGGAATGTGTGAATGTCTAATTGTCCCGATTCCCGGGATTTTCCAGGGGACTGAGAGCCCGGAGCAGCTGCTCGTTGACCCGCGGTGACCCCACTGACCCCAAAGCGACCCCCGGCCCCACCCCCGGAGGGCTCAGAAATGCAAAGTTGGATTTTTCGGGAATTTGGGAAGAGCAGGAAGAGCGGGGAAGGGAGGGGGGATGGGGTTTCATTATCCAAAGTGAGGATTTTTATTTTTTTATTTATTTATTTTATTTTTTGGGAATAAAAAAAAGGGAAAATCCCATTTTGGAGGGACTCGGCCCTAAAAGGAGCTGGGCTTCTTTTGGGATGGGCCTCGGAAAGATTTTGATCCCAAAAAAAGTCGATGGATTGGGGGCAAAATTAAAAAAGGGAGCAGCTCCGGCTGGGAATGCGCAGGGAGCAGGAATTCATCCCAGATTTATTGGATTTGCCTGAATTCCCCATCCTCCTTCCGGGAGAAAACATGGAAATCCTGGGGGGAAATTCCTCTTTTTGGGGGGAAACTCGGGAATTCCGTGGAAATTCCCTTCCTTTTGGGGGAAAAACTTGGAAATCTTATGGAAAGGCCTCTCCTTTTAGGGGAAAACATGGGAATCCTGGGAAAAGATGTCTCATTTTGGGGGGAAAATAGGGGAATCCTGGGAGAAGTCCCTCTTTTTGGGGGAAACCAGGGAATTCTGTGGAAATTCCCCTCCCTTTGGGGAAAATCCTATGGAAAGGCCTCTCCTTTTGGGGGAAAACTTGGAAATTTTATTGAAAGGTGTTTCCGTTTGGGGAAAAACTGGAAACACCATGGAAAGGCCTCTCCTTTTTAGGGAGAAAAGATGGGAATGTTGAGAAAAGGCCTCTTGTTTTAGGGGAAAACATGGGAATCCTGGGAAAAGACGTCCCGTTTTAGGGGAAATCAGGGAATCCTGTGGAAAGGCCCTTCCTTTGAGGGGAAATGTTGCGGAAAAGTCAATCTTTTTTGGGGGAAAAATACAGGAATCCTGTGGAAAAGTCAATTTTTTGGGGGGGGGGAAACATGGGAATCTTGTGGGAAAATCAATCTTTTGGGGGAAAAATATGGGAATCTTGTGGAAAAGTCCCTCTTTTTGAGGGGAAAAACATGGGAATCCTGTGGAAAAGACCAATCGGTTCTTGTCCAAAGGGACAAAAAACCTTACAAAATCCCATCCCATCCCAGGAGTTTCCCTCCTCTGGATTTGCCTCTCCCCAGGGAATTCCCACTTCCCCGCCCTCATTCAGCCCAATTAACTCCCTCTTAATGAATTGATTTTCCCGGACACGCCCAGGAGCAGCCGCCAACCCTCGGGATGTTCCCAGAGCTCCTCCTCCACCAGCTCCCGGCTTTTCCACGGCCGGATTTTCCCGAGGGGTGATTTTATCCCTAAAAGAATCCCAGTCTGGGGAGTTTTGAGCTCCCCGGCGCTGCCGCGTTGTCCCCACACGGTGGCAATGTCAGCCCGGCTGCTCCAGGAATTCCCAAAAAAAAAAAAAAAAAATTGGGATTTTTCAGGAGCCGGATGGGATCCGCCCCCACCGCGTCAGACGCCAGAACATTCCCAAGTTTCAATTCCCGCAAAGAATTCCCAAAGTCCATCCGAAACACCAAGAATTCCGAGAATCCATCCCCTCAAAGAATTTCCGAATTCCATCCCAAACACCAAGAATTCCCAGAAAATTCCATCCTCTCACGTGGAGAATTCCCACAATCCATGCCCCGAAAGAGTTCCCAAAATCCATCCCACACACCAAGAATTCCCAGAATCCATCCCCTCAAAGAATTTCCAAATTCCATCCCACACACAAAGAATTCCCAGAAAATTCCATCCTCTCCCACGAAGAATTCCCAGAATCTGTGCCCCTAAATAATTCCCAAAATCCATCCCACACACAAAGAATTCCCAAATTCCATCTCCCCAAAGAGAATTTTCCCTCAGAGGAGCTTTGGGTGGGATTTTAGGGGTAATTCCTTCCTGGAAGGGAGAATTCCTGGGAATGTTCAGGATGTGGAACTTGGGGACATGGGACGAGGGTCGGGGGCTTGGAGGGCTTTTCCGAGGGAATAATTCCAGAATTCCAGGATTCCTTTGATCTAGGGACAGAAGGGTCAGGGTGGTGCCCACTGTGGGGTTTTTATGGATCACGGCTGGATTTGGGATTTGATGGGATGTCCCGGGTTTCTTGGGGGGTGCTGGGGGTGGGACCCAAGGAGGGTCTGGGATGGATGGATGGATGGATGGATGGAGGGATGGATGGATGGATGGATGGATGGATGGATGGAGGGATGGATGGATGGATGGATGGATGGATGGATGGATGGATGGATGGAGGGATGGATGGATGGATGGATGGATGGATGGATGGATGGAGGGATGGATGGATGGAGGGATGGATGGAGGGATGGATGGATGGATGGAGGGATGGATGGATGGAGGGATGGATGGAGGGATGGATGGATGGATGGAGGGATGGAGGGATGGATGGATGGATGGATGGATGGATGGATGGATGGATGGATGGAGGGAGGGATGGAGGGATGGATGGATGGATGGATGGATGGAGGGATGGAGGGATGGATGGAGGGATGGATGGATGGATGGATGGATGGATGGATGGATGGATGGGTGGATGGATGGAGGGATGAGCACAAGGATTGGGATGACACCCAGGAAATCTGCATCCCGGGTTATTCCCCAATCTCAGGAGCAGATTTTGGGGCTGGACAACCCCTGGAATTCCGGGCCCCACCCCACCCCTGCGGCGTGGCTGATCCAGAGGGAGAACCCGACCCCTTCTCCCTCCATTCCTGACCCCAAACCCGGATCCGCCCCTTGGGCTGCGAATACAGAATAAAAACGAGGAATAAAAACATGGAATAAAAACCAGAAATAAAAACGAGGAATAAAACCCAGGAATAAAAACCGGGAACAAAACCCAGGAATTCGACTGAGAGCGGGAAGCGAGGACGGCAAAGAGCAGCAGAGCTCCAAATTCGGTCTCCATGGCAACGCGGGGCGATGCCGCGGCTCCGTCGCTCTCCTGGGGCTCGGGGCCGGCTCTTCCCGCCTCCATCTCTCCTTTTCCAGCCTTTTTTGGGTGGTTTTTTTCCCCGTTTTTTAAATCCCCCCTTTCGCCCTTTTGGAATTTGTCTTGGTGACTCAGCGCGGGCAGAGGGATCAGCGCCCTCCGTTTGTCCTCGGAGCTCTCCCGAACATCCCGCCTGCGGCTGTTTCCTTCCCAGGATGGAATTTTGGGGAGCTGCAGGAAGGAGCTTCGGCCCCTCCCCGGGCTCTGCTCAGCTCCCAGCCATAGCTGGAACCCAAACGTGCCTCAAAAACCCCAAATCCCACAAAATTCCAGGGGCGTGGAGTGAGGGGTTTGGGAGCTGGAACCCAAACGTGCCTCAAAAACCCCAAATCCCACAAAATTCCAGGGTTGGGGAGTGAGGGGTTTGGGAGCTGGAACCCAAACGTGCCTCGAAAACCCCAAATCCCACAAAATTCCAGGGGTATGGAGTGAGGGGTTTGGGAGCTGGAACTCAAACGTGCCTCGAAAATCCCAAATCCCACAAAATTCCAGGGATGTGGAGTGAGGGTTTCGGGAGCTGGAACCCAAACGTGCCTCGAAAACCCAAATCCCACAAAATTCCAGGGGTGTGGAGTGAGGGGTTTGGGGAGCTGGAACTCAAACGTGCCTCGAAAATCCCAAATCCCACAAAATTCCAGGGGTATGGAGTGAGGGGTTTGGGAGCTGGAACTCAAACGTGCCTCGAAAATCCCAAATCCCACAAAATTCCAGGGATGTGGAGTGAGGGTTTCGGGAGCTGGAACCCAAACGTGCCTCGAAAACCCAAATCCCACAAAATTCCAGGGGTGTGGAGTGAGGGGTTTGGGGAGCTGGAACTCAAACGTGCCTCGAAAATCCCAAATCCCACAAAATTCCAGGGGTGGGGAGTGAGGGGTTTGGGAGCTGGAACCCAAACGTGCCTCGAAAACCCCAAATCCCACAAAATTCCAGGGGCGTGGAGTGAGGGGTTTGGGAGCTGGAACCCAAATGTGCCTTAAAAAACCAATCCCAGGAAAACCCCATAAACCCTGCAAACCCCCAAACCTCCAAAAACTCCCAAATCCCATTAACCCCAAAACCCCAAAAACTGCCCAAAACCCCACAAACCCCATAAACACCCCAAACCCATAAACTCCCTAAAACCCCAAACCCCATAAACCCTAAAAAACCCATAAACCCCAAAAGGGATCCCAGGGCCAGGAGGGATCTGAGGATCAGGAGGGGTCCCAAAATCAGGAAGGAATCCCAAGACCAGAAGGGAACACACAATGGGAAGGGATCTGAGGATCAGGAGGGATCCCAGGATGGGAAGGGATCCCAGGGCCAGGAGGGATCCCAGGACTGGAAGGGATCTGAGGGCCAGGAGGGATCCCAGGATGGGAAGGGATCTGAGGACCAGGAGGGATCCCAGGATGGGAAGGGATCTGAGGTCAAGAGGGAACCCAGGGCTGGAAGGGATCTGATGACCAGGAGGGATCTGAGGACCAGGAGGGATCCCAGGGCCAGGAGGGACCCCAGGGCCAGGAGGGATCCCAGGGCCAGGAGGGATCCCAACGCTGGAAGGGATCTGAGGACCAGGAGGGATCCCAGGGCTGGAAGGGATCTGAGGACCAGGAGGGATCTGAGGACCAGGAGGGATCCCAGGATGGGAAGGGATCTGAGGACCAGGAGGGATCCCAGGATTGGAAGGGATCTGAGGACCAGGAGGGATCCCAGGATGGGAAGGGATCTGAGGACCAGGAGGGATCCCAGGATGGGAAGGGATCTGAGGTCAAGAGGGATCCCAGGGCTGGAAGGGATCTGAGGACCAGGAGGAATCCCAGGGCCAGGAGGGATCCCAGGATGGGAAGGGATCCCAGGGCCAGGAGGGATCCCAGCACTGGAAGGGATCTGAGGACCAGGAGGGATCCCAGGGCTGGAAGGGATCTGAGGACCAGGAGGGATCTGAGGACCAGGAGGGATCCCAGGATGGGAAGGGATCTGAGGACCAGGAGGGATCCCAGGGCCAGGAGGGATCCCAACACTGGAAGGGATCTGAGGACCAGGAGGGATCCCAGGGCTGGAAGGGATCTGAGGACCAGGAGGGATCCCAGGGCCAGGAGGGATCCCAGGGCCAGGAGGGATCCCAGGCTGGGCGGGATCCGTGTCGCGGCCCCGGCTGTGTCGCAGGGCCGATTTCCAGGGCTCGCCGGCCCAGGTCCCGGGTGTCAGTTTGTCGGAGGCCTTCGGCCCTCCAAGGGCAGCCAGGCTTCCGGCTCGGGGCACCTCGCGCCTGGAAGGAACCCCGATCCGTTCGGGATTGTAGCCGGCGGAGGCCCGGTGCAAGGGGAAAAGAAGGGAAAAGGAGGAGGCTGGAGCGGGGCTGGGGGCCCAGACACCAGACAGAAAACCGGAGCGAGGTGTGAGCCGTGACTCAGCTCCCGGAGCTGCACATCCCCGCATCCTCGGCTCGGCACAGAAAAATCCCCCGAAAATCCCTTTTCCCTTTTCCCTTTTCCCTTTTCCCTTTTCCCTTTTCCCTTTTCCCTTTTCCCTTTTCCCTTTTCCCTTTTCCCTTTTCCCTTTTCCCTTTTCCCTTTTCCCTTTTCCCTTTCCTCTTTTCTCTTTCCTCTTTCCTCTTTTCTCTTTTCCCTTTTCCCTTTTCCCTTTTCCCTTTTCCCTCTTCTCTTTTCCCTTTCCTCTTTCCCCTTTTCTCTTTCCTCTTTTCTCTTTTCTCTTTTCCCTTTTCCCTTTTCTCTTTTCTCTTTTCCCGATCCAGCTCCCACCACCCGCAATTCCAGAGCTGGTCCCTGTGCCCCTATTTTGTCCCTGTCCCCAGGATTTGTCCCTGTCCCCTTGTTTTGTCCCTGTCCCCCTGTTTTTCCCTGTCCCCGGGATTCGTCCTCTGTCCCCCTGTGGGATTTGTCCTGTCCCGGCGATTTTCCCCTGTCCCTGTTTTGTCCCCATTTTTGTCCTGCTGGGCAGCTCTGGGGATGTGGCTCTTCCCCGGGATGTTTTTCCTCCTCTCTCTGCCCTTCCTCCTCCTCCTCCTCCCTCCAAATCCCAGAAATCCGCGGTGGATTTTCCTGCCTCTCGCGGCTCTCCGGGACCTGTCCCCTGGAGCTGTCACCACCCCCGTCCCTCCTGGGGACATCCCGCCCAGACTCTGGTCACAAACCCTGGAGTGGCCAAAGAGTGCCAAGGAAATCATGGAATTCTGGGGGGGAGGGGAGGGTTAGGGATCAAAGTGTCCCGCGGAGCACGGAGAGGTGACAAATCCGGGGCGAAAAGGGACATTTGACCCTCCCCACCCCATTTCCCATCCATCCTCTTCCTCCTCCATCGTGCACCGACATGAACTTCCCACAAAACTCCTCCTCCTGAGCCTCTGGAGAAGCCTCTGGAGAAGCCTCTGGAAGGTTCCAGGGATTTCTGCTGCCCCAAACCCCCAGGGCAGTGAATTGAAGCCACCGCCATGTCCCTGCCATGTCCTTGTCACCGTCCCCGCCGGCACTGGGATGTCCCCACGTCACCATCCAGCTTTCCAACCTCGTGGCCTTTCCCAAAAAAATGCCCTGAGGGGGTTTGGGGAGATCTAAGGTCCCCAAATTCCTGCTGTTCCTGGGGGTTTTCTGGGAAGACGAGGGATGGAGCCTGGTCTGGGGTCACTGCAGGATTTCCTGTGGGATCACGGAAATCTCGGTCACCCCTGCAAAGCTGCTCCTTCCACCAGGAAAATCCTCTTAGGGCGGCCGGGAGGGATCCCAAAGCCTTGAGAAGCAGCTGGGGTCCCTTCCCCGGCTCCGGCCCCGTTAATGGCCAGGGTTTGTCCCCGTTTAGGGCCAGGATTTGTCCCCGTTTAGGGCCAGGGTTTGTCCCCATTTAGGGCCAGAGTTTGTCCCTGTTTAGGGCCAGGGTTTGTCCCCATTTAGGGCCAGGATTTGTCCCCATTTATGGCCAGGATTTGTCCCCATTTATGGCCAGGGTTTGTCTCCATTCAGGGCCAGGGTTTGTCCCCATTTAGGGCCAGGATTTGTCCCCATTCAGGGCCAGGATTTGTCCCCATTCAGGGCCAGGGTTTGTTCCCATTCAGGGCCAGGATTTGTCCCCGTTTAGGGCCAGGGTTTGTCCCCGTTTAGGGCCAGGATTTGTCCCCATTTAGGGCCAGGATTTGTCCCCATTTAGGGCCAGGATTTGTCCCCATTTAGGGCCAGGGTTTGTCCCCATTCAGGGCCAGGATTTGTTCCCATTTAGGACCAGGATTTGTTCCCATTTAGGACCAGGATTTGTTCCCATTTATGGCCAGGATTTGTCCCCGTTTAGGGCCAGGATTTGTCCCCATTTATGGCCAGGGTTTGTCCCCATTCAGGGCCAGGGTTTGTCCCCATTTAGGGCCAGGATTTGTCCCCATTCAGGGCCAGGATTTGTTCCCATTCAGGGCCAGGATTTGTTCCCATTCAGGGCCACCTCTGTCCCCGTCAATTCCCAGACTCCGGGGGCCACCCCTGCAGTGGCCAAAACCCCGTGGGGCAGTGCCAAGGAAACCATGGAATTCTGGGGGGATTTAGGGATCAAAGTGTCCCACAGTGCACAGAGAGGTGACAAATCCGGGGTGGAAAGCGACATTTGTCCCTCTCCACCCCTTTTCCACCCCTTTCCCGTCCATCCTCTTCGTCCTCCACCCTTCCTTGCCCACACGAGGTTTTGGGATGAAAAACCCGGATTTTGGGGCTGATGAGGGATGAATTCCTCCCCCTGAATTCCAGCCCGGAAAATGCGACCACGGCCTGAAAATCTGGGACCACTCCCATCCCCCGGGGGGTTAAAAGCCGTAAAAATTCCCAGTTTTCCCAGGAAATTTGGGAATTCTAGGCCAAGGTCACCCCCCGGAGGGGTGGCAGTGCCCGGCACAGGGGACCCTGGTCACAGCTGTCCCCTGTCACAGCTGTCCCCGGTCCCCTGTCACAGCTGTCCCCGGTTGCCATGGAGATTTTCCCTCTTCCCGATGCCCGCAGGGAAGCAGCGGGAGTGGCAGGGACAGGGAGGGGACATTGCCGGAGGGCTGCCACCACCGGGGCTGTCACCACCGCAGTGCTGCCACCACCAGGGCACTGCCACCACCAGGACTGCCACCAGCGGGGCACTGTCACTGCCGGGGCACTGTCACTGCCCGGGCACTGCCACCACCAGGGCACTGCCACCGCTAGGACTGCCACCACCAGGGCGTTGCCACCACCAGACACTGTCACTACCAGGACACTGCCACCACCAGGGCACTGCCACCACCAGGGCGCTGCCACCCCGGGGCACTGCCACCACCAGGGCACTGTCACCATCAGGGCATTGTCACCATCAGGGCATTGTCACCACCAGGGCACTGCCACCACCAGGACACTGTCACTACCAGGACACTGCCACCACCAGGGCACTGTCACCATCAGGGCACTGTCACCATCAGGGCATTGTCACCACCAGGACACTGTCACTACCAGGGCGCTGCCACCACCAGGACACTGTCACTACCAGGACACTGCCACCACCAGGGCGCTGCCACCACCAGGACACTGTCACCACCAGGACACTGTCACCACCAGGGCATTGTCACCACCAGGACACTGTCACCACCAGGGCACTGTCACCACCAGGGCACTGTCACCACCAGGGCATTGTCACCACCAGGACACTGTCACCACCAGGGCACTGTCACCATCAGGGCATTGTCACCACCAGGACACTGTCACCACCAGGGCACTGTCACCATCAGGACACTGTCACCACCAGGGCACTGTCACCATCAGGGCATTGTCACCACCAGGACACTGTCACCACCAGGGCACTGTCACCATCAGGACACTGTCACCACCAGGGCACTGTCACCATCAGGGCATTGTCACCACCAGGACACTGTCACCACCAGGGCACTGTCACCATCAGGCCATTGTCACCACCAGGACACTGTCACTACCAGGGCACTGTCACCATCAGGGCACTGTCACCACCAGGACACTGTCACCATCAGGGCGCTGCCACCACCAGGGCACTGTCACCATCAGGGCACTGCCACCACCAGGACACTGTCACTACCAGGGCGCTGCCACCACCAGGGCACTGTCACCATCAGGGCATTGTCACCACCAGGGCACTGCCACCACCAGGACACTGTCACTACCAGGGCGCTGCCACCCCGGGGCACTGCCACCACCGCATCACCCCGGCAGTCTGGCACCGGCCCGGTGTCCCCAGGTGTCCCCTCCACGTCGCCACGCCCCAACTCCAGCAGCTCCTCTCCATCTTCCAGACGTCTCCAGAGGTTTTCCATGGATGCTCCTGGGCCCTGCTGCGGGATCGGGTGGCTCCAGCTGTGCCCATCCAGATGTGAAGTGACGGTGACACCGTGGGGGACCCGGCGTCACCACGGGTGGGCGATGTCAGCCTTTGGCTTGGGTTTTCACCCGTGGAAATTTGGGCCTGAGGTTTGGGTTTCCCACGGAAAATCTGGGCCCGGGATTTGGGGTTCCGGCCAAAAATCGAGGCTGGGATTTGGGATTCCGCCCCAAAATCGAGGCTGGGATTTGGGATTCCGCCCCAAAATCGATGTTGGATTTTTCCTTCCTTTCCCAAACCCCCGGGACCACGCCGCTTTCTCCCCTCGGATTTTTGTGTTTCTGCCGTCCCCAGCCCCACAAGGGCTCGCGAGGGGAAGGCAGAGGAATATTCCTGCAGGAATTCCGGATTGGAAAAGGCTCGTTCCCGGGGATGGGCTGCGAGGGCCGGAGCGTGACTGGGAGTGGGGGGGGGGGGGGGAAAGAAAAACGGGAAAAAAAAAACCGGGAGCGGGGGCGCGGGGCCGGGCCCGGCGGGGACAGATGGCGGTGGGAGGGATCCGTGAGGAGCTGCGGCAAAAAATCCCAGCCAGGAAAAGCTCCGGAGAGGATCCGGGATTGGCTCCGGGAACTCCTCCCGGGAGAGGGAGGGTGAGGAGGGGAGGGATGAGCCGGACGGAGCAGGAACCTCCCCTGGTCCTGATTTTGGGATGGAAAAGGATTGGACACCCTGAATTCAGGGGAATTTCATCCCTGAATTCCCATCTGGAGTCTGGGCCTGCCCCTGCTCCGAGCTGAGGGGTTTGGGATGAGCACAAATCCTTCCCGGGTTGTGTTTTTGGGATGGGTTTGGATATGGGATGGACAGGATTTCACCCCCGAATTCCCAGTTAGAGCTGAGGGGTTTGGGATGAGCCCAAATCCTTTCCCAGTCGTGTTTTTGGGATTGGGATTGGACATGGGATGGACAGGATTTCACCCCCGAATTCCCAGTTAGAGCTGAGGGGTTTGGGATGAGCCTGAGGTGCCACAAATCCTTCCACGCTCCTGTTTTTGGGATGGGATGGGGTTGGACACGCCGAATTCGGGGGAATTTCACCCCTCAGTTCCCATTTACAGAGGACAAGAACAAGGATGAGGGTGAAGGATGAGGGTGAGGAAGAGACTGAGGATGAAGGATGTGGATGGGGATTAAGGATGAGGATGATGATGGAGGGTGAGGAAGAGGATGGGGACGAGGAACAGGAACAAGAACAGGAAGAAGATGGGAAAGAGACTGAGGATGAGGATGAGGATGAGGATGGGCAGGATGAGGATGAAGATGAAGATGTGGATAAGAATGAGCACAAGGACATGGATGAGGATGAGGATGAAGATGTGGATAACAATGAGGATAAGATGAGGATGAGGATGACGATGACGATGGTGACGACGAAGGCCCGCTCCCCGGGCAGGCCTAACCAAGGACAAGCAGCCCTCAGCCCTCATCCCCTGGCGTGGCTTCAAAGGCTTTTTTTTGGGAGAAACGAGCCCAAAAAAGGAATGTCCATGAATAATTGAGAGCTTGGCCCCGCTCCCGCCCCACCCCAAAAACAAACGACCCCAAAACCCTCCTGTGGGGGTTTGGGACAGGGAGGGGACACGGAACGGGGACAATTCAGGGCGGTTGGGGGGGTTTTGTGATTTTTTTTTTTGATTTTTTTTTTGTTTATTTGGAGGATTTTTTTAATGGGTTTTTGTTTGTTTGTTTGGGGGTTTTTTAGTTTTTTTAAAGATTTTTTTGGAGGATTTTTTGTTTGTGGGGTTTTTTTAAAATTGTCAAGTTTGTTTGTTTGTTTGTTTGGGGGTTTTAAAAGGATTTTTTGAGGGGTTTTTTTGAATTTTTTTTTTGTGGGTTTTGGGTTTTTTGTTTGTTTGGGGGTTTTTAGCATTTTTTTGAGATTTTTTTTTCAATTTTTTTTTTTGTTTTTGAAGGGTTTTTTTGGGGGGGTGCGTTTGGTTTTTGGTTTTTTTTTGGGGTTTTTTTTTTTTTTAGTTTTTTTGAGATCTTTTTTGTTTGTGGGGGTTTGTGGGTTTTTGTCAGTTTGCTTTTCCGGTTTTTTCATCCCCATATCCCCCGTGTCTCCAGTGTCCTCTCGTGTCTCCCATGTCCCCCCATGCCCCTCCGCGTCCCCCAGTGTCCCCCCGTGTCCCCCAGCTTCCCCCCCATGTCCCCCATGCCCTCTCGTGTCCACCGTATCCCCCTTGTCCCCCGTGCCCTCCATGTGTCCCCGGTGTCCCCCCGTGTCCCTGCTACCCCCCCATGACCCCCTCCGTGTCCCCCCCGTGTTCCCCTGTGTCCCCCCCATGTCCCCCATGCCCTCCCGTGTCCCCCATGTCTCTCTGTGTCCTTTCCGTGTCCCCCCGTGTCCCCCTCCGGTGTCCCCAGTGTCCCCCCTCATTTCATCCCCATGTCCCCCGTGCCCCCCAGTGTCCCCCAGTGTCCCCCCGGTGTCCCCCCCGGTGTCCCCTGGTGTCCCCAGTGTCCCCCCGGTGTCCCCGGTGTCCCCCCTGGTGTCCCCAGTGTCCCCCCGGTGTCCCCAGTGTCCCCCCCGGTGTCCCCGGTGTCCCCGGTGTCCCCGGTGTCCCTGGTGTCCCCCAGTGTCCCCCTCAGTGTCCCCCCGGTGTCCCCAGTGTCCCCCCGGTGTCCCCCGGTGTCCCCCCGGTGTCCCCCCCCGCCGCCGTGGCCCGGTGGGGACGCGCTGGCCTGGAAGAGGCTCCGGCTCCGCTCACGTTCCCCTAATGGAGCCCCGGGGGCGGCTCCGCGTTAATGGGGACACGGGGACAGGGGGGGACACGGGGGGGACACGGGGGGGACACGGGGGGAGGCCTGACCCTGCCATGACCCCCCCGACCCCCCCCCGGCTCCCCTCTGACCCTCCCCACACCCCCTGACACCCCCCCCGGACCCCCTGGACCAAGGGCTGAGCCCCTCGTGGCTTTGTCCCCACCTTGGCGGGTGACACTGGGGGTGTCCCCATTGGGTGGGTGACACTGGGGGTGTCCCCCATTGGGTGGGTGACAGTTGGTGAGTCTCCACCGGGTGGGTGACACTGGGGTGGGTGACACTGGGGGGGGTCCCCCAAGGCGATGGCACTGCCAGGCAGGGACTGAGCCCCCTGTCACCGTGTCCCCACAGTGGTGGGTGACAGTGGGTGTGTCCCCACGGTGCTGGGCGCTGCCAGGCTGAGCCGCTGTCACCGTGTCCCCACCGCTGTCTGTCACCTCTGTCCTGGCTGTCGCTGCCCCCGTGCCATCTCTGCCCGTGCCAGGGACCTGCGGGGAGATGGAAGAGCCCTGTCCCCGTGCCAGCCGTGTCCCTGTCCCCGTGCCAGCCGTGTCCCTGTCCCCGTGCCAGCCGTGTCCCTGTCCCCGTGCCAGCCGTGTCCCCGTGCCAGCCCCGCGCTGCCACTCCCACCTGCCCAGGTGCGCTCACACCCCAAATCCTCCCTCT
The DNA here is from genome assembly GCF_029207755.1 of Chamaea fasciata. Lineage (NCBI taxonomy): Eukaryota > Metazoa > Chordata > Aves > Passeriformes > Sylviidae > Chamaea > Chamaea fasciata. The sequence goes on along the minus strand of NW_027094112.1, from coordinate 4,666,445 downwards.
TCCTCCCCCCCCCCCCCCAAAAAAAAAAGCCACACCTCAGCCTGTGCCACCTCCGGGGACACGTCCCCACCCCGCGCCAGCCCAGGTGACCCCATCGACGTCCCCAAACCTCCCGGGGACGGCTCCTCCCTCCCTTCCCTCCCTCCCTCTCCCCGCGCGCTCCCGCGGGTCCCGCTGTCACCCGGCGACGGCGACAAGCGGCGACACGCGCGTGCCACCGCCGGCAATCAGCGGATAAAAGGATTTAAAAAAAAAAAAAAAAACCCAAACAAACCCAACAAAAAACCCTCAAAACCCCAACAATAATAGCTAAAAAAAAAATAAAAAATAAAAAATTCCCCGTCGGAGGCCTTTAAGAGGCAGAACGAGCCCCGGGGTGGGGAGGGGGGGAGCCGTCTCCCCCCTCCCTGCGCGGATCCATCATGAGCTAATGTGTTTTTCCCATTTGTTCCCTTTTGTACCTCGGCGGAGCCGCGCTCGTTCTCGCTCTCGCTTTTCTCTCTTCCCACGCGCAGCCGGGCGCGCTCCCGGGCGCGCTCCCCCCCCCCCCCCCCGCGCATCCCCCCCCCCCTCCCCATCTCCGCGCCCACTCCCCGCCGCCACCGCCGGCTCCTCCCGTGCTCCAAGCGGGGCCTTGAAACCCCCTTTCTCCCGGCAGGAAAAAAAAAATAATAAGGAAAAGAGGAGAGAAAAAAAGAGAGAGGAAGGAAAAAAAAAAAAAAAAAAAGGCGAAATCCGGCAAAAAAAAAATTAATTAAAAATAATTTTAAAAAAGCGAAGAGACCTCGGCGAGCAGAAATGGGGAATACACCCTCTCAAGGCATGTCACTCTCACTATGTGCATCCATTCTTAAGTAGCAGGTATTTTTTTTTTATTTGTGTGGTTTTTTTGCTTCCCCCCCCCCCCTCCCCTTTTTTTCCTCCTTTTCTTCCCCCCTCTCTCCTTTCTCTCCTTCCCTCCCCTCCTCTCTCTCTCCCCCCCCCCCCCCCTAAAAATTCCCCTTTTTCTCGTCTCCGGGTGAGGGAGGTTGGGGTAAAAAAACCCGAAAAAATGCTGGGCTGGTGGTGCCGGAGTTTTGGTGGCCGCCCAGGCGGGGCTGTGGCGCTCTCGGAGGGGCGTGTGACAAACGCGGGGACAAAACGCGGTGACCCCCCCCACCCGAGAAGGGACATCAGGGCTCGTGGTGTCGGTGGTTTTTTTTTTTTTTTGGGGAGGGGGGGTTTGTTTTTCGCCCCATTGCGGAGATTGGCGGAAATTTGGGGGGGGGGTCTGGGGGGTGCTCGGAGGGGGTTTTGTTGTTGTTGTTGTGTTTTAATCGCGGTGTTTCGCCCTCCGATCTGCTCGGGGTTTCTCGGAGGGGAGCGCCGTGGGTTCTCAGCTACCTGCTGCGTTCCCCTTTTATTTCATTTCATTTCATTCATTTTTTATTTTCCTCCTCCTCCTCCTCCCCAGCCTGTGCCGAGACACAAAGGCCAGCACGAGCCACCGGGTGGGCCCCCGGGGCGACATTTTCGACGTGCTGGCAGCACGAAAAAAAAAAAAAAAAAAAAAAAAAAAAAAAAACCAACCAGAAAAAAAAAAATTAATTAAAATTAAAAAAAAAAAAATAAAAAAATCTGGCGCATCCCGGGCCGGGGCGTGGAGGCGGAGGGAAACTTAAAATAACTCCGGAGGTGGCCGGCGCTGCGCCGCCGGAGGTGCAGGGGGGTCTGATCCCCACCCACCCCGGAGCGGCCGCGATGTCGCGATGATGTCGCGCCGAGGTGACAACGACACCGGGCTCGGGGCGGGGGGTGTCCCTTTGTCTGCGCTGGCCCCGCGGCCTCTCCCGGATTTTTTCCTCTCTTTGTTCTGGAGCCGCCGATGCCCACCCGGCTTCTCGCCCACCCCAAAACCCTCTCCCAACTCCCCGGGAAGTTGGGATGGGATAAACCCGGAGCCGGGAATGAGGCCGGGGGTCCCGGGGGGCTGCGGCCCCTTCGCGGCGTCTGCACGGGGGGGACACCAGGGTCACACCTGGCTGAGCACGGGGACACTCCTCCCGCGGGGGGCGGCTCCTCCCAGGGACCCCAAAATTCGGATTTTGGGATGCCCAGCCCCTCGTCTTTGGGGTGCAGGTGCTTCAGGACCCCAAAATGGGATTTTGGAATGTCCAGACCCTCATCCTGGGGCCTCAGCCCTTCCAGGGACCCCAAAATCCGATTTTGGAAAGCCCAGTCCTTCATCTTTGGGGTGCAGATGCCTCAGTCCTTCCCAGGTCAGTCCCCGTGACCCCAAAATCCGATTTTGGAAAGCCCAGTCCTTCATCTTTGGGGTGCAGGTGCCTCAGTCCTTCCCAGGTCAGTCCCCGTGACCCCAGAATCGGATTTTGGGATGCCCAGCCCCTCATCCTGGGGGTGCAGGTGCTTCAGGGTCATCCCAGAGACCCCAAAATCGGATTTTGGGATGCCCAGCCCCTCATCCTGGGGGTGCAGGTGCTTCATCTCTTCCAGGGTCAGTCCCAGAGACCCCAAAATCGGACTTTGGGATGCCCAGCCCCTCATCCTGGGAGTGCAGGGGCTTCATCTCTTCCAGAGTCAGTCCCAGGGACCCCAAAATCGGATTTTGGGATGCCCAGCCCCTCATCCTGGGGGTGCAGGTGCTTCAGGGTCATCCCAGAGACCCCAAAATCAGATTTTGGGATGCCCAGCCCCTCATCCTGGGGGTGCAGGGGCTTCAGGGTCATCCCAGAGACCCCAAAATCGGATTTTGGGATGCCCAGCCCCTCATCTTTGGGGTGCAGGTGTTTCCCAATCCCCCTGGATGCTCCGTGGCTTTGGCAGCCCATTTTATTTTTGGGAAAAGGGGGCGGGGGGAGCCGTTCCAGGCCCCTCCTGTCCCCCCCAAACCCACCCGGGCTCCGGGGCGCTGAAGCCCCCGGGTTGTTCCAGCCCCGGCGGGGCGGCTGCTGCCGCCGGCTTTTAATGAGGAATTCATTACCCACGCGTTAATTATCTCCCTCCAGGCTGCCCCCGGCAACGGGAAGGGCTGGGTGCCCCCGGCAGGAGCCCCCTCCCCACTGGGATGCACTGGGAGGGACTGGGATGGACTGGGACCCCTCCGGGGGGCGGCTGAGGAGCCCCCGGCAGTGGCAGGGAGGTGACAGCGTTGGTGGCTTGGTGCGGGAGGAGCTTTGTCCCCTCCCCGGCAGGGTGGGGGGTTGGGGGGAATTTTTGGGGTTTATGGGATGGCCCGGCTGGGGTTTGGGGGGGCTGGTGGGACAGGAGAGGGTGGGGACACTCCTGGCGGGGTGTGGGTGTCACCGCCGGGCTCAGCTCTGCTTCGCCATTCAGCAAAACCGCGGATTTCACCCCAAAAATGTGATTTTTTAAAAGCTGATTTAGGAAATGGGGGATTAAGGATCTCAGCTGGGCTGGGGGTGAGCCCGGGCCATGAACCCGACCCGTCCTGCCTGGTGATGGTGACACCTCTGTCCCCTCACGTTGTCCCCTCCCTCTGTCCTTCCCTTCCTTTTCCCCCCAAAAAAATCCCCCCAAAAACCCCAATCGCAATTCCCGCCTTTCCCTTGGCTCCGGGAGTGTCACCCGCTGTCCCCAGGGGCCACCGCCGTGGGGGTGACACCCCTCCACAGCGGGGAGGGGACCAGAGGGGACAGAGCCATCAGGGCAGGGTTTAATTAGAGCCATCGATTGTCCCCATCGATCGCCGGCCCGTGGCCGCCTCTGCGCCCTGGGGACACCGGCGACACGTGGGTCGCCTCCCCTGGCAGCCAGCGTGGCCCCGGGGCGGGGACAGGGCCAGCCTGGGGACATCGGCGACACGAGGGGTCCCGGGGAGGGGACAGGACCAGCCTGGGGACATCGGCGACACGAGGGGTCCCGGGGAGGGGACAGGACCAGCCTGGGGACATCAGTGACACGCGTGGCCCCGGGGAGGGGACAGGGCCAGCCTGGGGACACCGGCGACACGAGGGGTCCCGGGGAGGGGACAGGGCCAGCCTGGGGACATCGGCGACACGAGGGGCCCCAGGGAGGGGACAGGGCCAGCCTGGGGACATCGGTGACACGAGGGGTCCCGGGGAGGGGACAGGGCCAGCCTGGGGACATCGGCGACACGCGGATCCCCATGGCAGCCAGCGTGGCCCCGGGGAGGGGACAGGGCCAGCCTGGGGACATCGGTGACACGAGGGGTCCCGGGGAGGGGACAGGGCCAGCCTGGGGACATCGGCGACACGAGGGGTCCCGGGGAGGGGACAGGACCAGCCTGGGGACATCAGTGACACGCGTGGCCCCGGGGAGGGGACAGGGCCAGCCTGGGGACACCGGCGACACGAGGGGTCCCGGGGAGGGGACAGGGCCAGCCTGGGGACATCGGCGACACGAGGGGCCCCAGGGAGGGGACAGGGCCAGCCTGGGGACATCGGTGACACGAGGGGTCCCGGGGAGGGGACAGGGCCAGCCTGGGGACATCGGCGACACGCGGATCCCCATGGCAGCCAGCGTGGCCCCGGGGAGGGGACAGGGCCAGCCTGGGGACATCGGTGACACGAGGGGTCCCGGGGAGGGGACAGGGCCAGCCTGGGGACATCGGCGACACGAGGGGTCCCGGGGAGGGGACAGGGCCAGCCTGGGGACATCGGTGACACGAGGGGTCCCGGGGAGGGGACAGGGCCAGCCTGGGGACATCGGTGACACGCGGGGTCCCCGGGGAGGGGACAGGGCCAGCCTGGGGACATCGGTGACACGAGGGGTCCCGGGGAGGGGACAGGGCCAGCCTGGGGACATCGGCGACACGAGGGGTCCCGGGGAGGGGACAGGGCCAGCCTGGCATGTCCCTGCCGGGGGTGACAACGCATGGGAGCGATCCTGAGGTGGGAACGGAGACAGGAAGGGTTTGGAGCGGCTGAGGGGGTGGGAATGTTGATCCTGGAGAAAAGAGGAATGTCACATTAGCTGGGGGTGATGTCCCCAGGGCTGGAATAAAGTCCCGAGTGCTGGAATAATGTCCTAAACACTGGAATAACGTCTCAAATGCTGGAATAACGTCCCCAAATGCTGGGAGAATGTCCCCAAATGCTGGGAGAATGTCCCACCCTGGCCCTGGGGTGGCGTCCCCATGCTGGAGCAGCATCCCTGTTTTCCCAGCACTTGGAATTCAGACTCCAGCCCGTGGTTTGGAGGTGCTGGACCTCTGAGGGGGCTCAGCACCCCAATTCCCGGCGGGATGTGCTCGGGAGGGGCACGAGAGGGTCGGAGGGGCTCAGAGCCCCCGGTCTGGGACAGTCTGAGGCTCCTCCAGTGATGGCTTTTCCCACCCTTGGCTCCTTCCCGGCAGCTGCGGCCGAGTTTGGGAACTCTCCCGGGTCTCCTTGGTATTTATTCTTTATTCTCTTTATTATTTGGTGTTTATTGTCGTAAATTTTGACATGAGGTGGGAAATGGAGCAATGGGGATCCTGCTCAGGTGGGGTTTGGGATGAGAGGATCCCACAGGATCCTTGGGATGAGAGGAGATCCCATGGTTGGGATGAGAGGAGATCCCACACCGGGGATGAGAGGATCCCACAGATTTGGGATAAGAGGATCCCCATGGTTGGGATAAGAGGATCTCCCATGGTTGGGATGAGAGGATCCCACAGATTTGGGATGAGAGGATCCCATGGCTGGGATAAGGAGATCTCCCATGGCTGGGATGAGAGGATGCCACAGGATTGGGATGAGAGGATCCACAGGATCCTTGGGACAAGAGGATCCCATGGTTGGGATAAGGGGATCTCCTATGTGTGGGATGAGAGGATCCCACAGGATCCTTGGGATGAGAGGAGATCCCATGGTTGGGATGAGAGGAGATCCCACACCGGGGATGAGAGGATCCCACAGATTTGGGATAAGAGGATCCCCATGGTTGGGATAAGAGGATCTCCCATGGTTGGGATGAGAGGATCCCACAGATTTGGGATGAGAGGATCCCATGGCTGGGATAAGGAGATCTCCCATGGTTGGGATAAGGGGATCTCCCATGTGTGGGATGAGAGGATCCCACAGGATCCTTGGGATGAGAGGATCCCATGGGGTTGGGATGAGAGGATCCCACATTTCGGATGGGGGGATCCCACATTTGGGATGAGAGGATCCCATGGTTGGGATGAGAAAACCCCACAGGGTTGGGACGAGGGGATTCCACAGGATCCTTGGGATGAGAGGATCCCATGGTTGGGATGAGAGGATGCACAGGATCCTTGGGACAAGAGGATCCCATGGTCGGGATAAGGGGATCTCCCATGTTTGGGATGAGAGGATCCCACAGGGCTGGGATGAGAGGATCCCACAGATTTGGGATGAGAGGATCCCACAGGGCTGGGATGAGAGGATCCCACAGATTTGGGATGAGAGGATCCCACAGGGCTGGGATGAGAGGATCCCATGGTCGGGATAAGGGGATCTCCCATGTTTGGGATGAGAGGATCCCACAGATTTGGGATGAGAGGATCCCACAGGGCTGGGATGAGAGGATCCCATGGTCGGGATAAGGGGATCTCCCACATTCGGGATGAGAGGATCCTCCATGTCCCTGCCCCCCAAACCACCCCACAACCCCACCCAACTCCAGCTCCGACACCCCCCGGACGAACACCCCGGCTCCATCTACCCCAAACTCCGTGAGACCCTCTCTCTCACCCCAAACCCCAAACCCCGACCGTCTCCATCCCCCCCCAGCCCCAAATCCATCCCCACGGCGCTCTGCGACCCCACAGCCGCCCTCCCTCCCCTCCCTCCCCTCCCTCCCCTCCCTCCCCTCCCTCCCCTCCCTCCCCTCCGTCCCCTCCCTCCCAGGCGGCTGCAGGTGCTCGGGGCCTCGAGGGCTCTCCAGGCTCAGCCTTCCCTCGATTTGCAGCTCGGGGACAATGAAACTTTTGCCGTCAGCTGGTTTTTATTTTATCCCTCCCCGGCTCGCTTTCCACTTTCAGAATTCCGCGCAAATTATGAGGTTTGGGAAAATTTTTTTTGGTTTTTTTTTTCAAAATTTTTTCTCCTTTTTTTGTTTTTTTTTTTAATTTTTTTAGTTTTTTTTTGTGTGTGTGTGAAAGATTCATCTCCAGCAGATGATGGAGAGGGCGGGAGGAAAAGGAAGGGAAAGGGAGAAGGGAAAGGGAAGGGGGGGGACAAAAAACACTCGGGGGGTTTGTTTGTGTTGTTCTCTCCCTCTGCTGAAACGCTCTGATTGCGGAGGAAGAGCAGGAGCTGGGTGAGCCGGGAACGGGGGAAAAAGCTGGGAAATGTGGGAGCTGAATCCCAGCTCCGAACTCCTGAATCCTGGATCCAAACTGGGAAATGTGGGAGCTGACTCCCAGCTCCGAACTCCTGAATCCTGGATCCAAACTGGGAAATGTGGGAGCTGAATCCCAGCTCCGAACTCCTGAATCCTGGATCCAAACTGGGAAATGTGGGAGCTGAATCCCAGCTCCGAACTCCTGAATCCTGGATCCAAACTGGGAAATGTGGGAGCTGAATCCCAGCTCTAAATTCCTGAATTCCAGCTCCAGTGTCCCCAGGTCCTGTCAGGGCATGTCTGTGTCCCCAGGTCCTGTCAGGGCATGTCTGTGTCCCCAGGTCCTGTCAGGGCGTGGCAGTGTCCCCAGGTCCTGTCAGGGCGTGGCTGTGTCCCCAGGTCCTGTCAGGGCACAGCAGTGTCCCCAGGTCCTGTCAGGGTGTGGCTGTGTCCCCAGGTCCTGTCAGGGCACGGCAGTGTCCCCAGGTCCTGTCAGGGCACAGCAGTGTCCCCAGGTCCTGTCAGGGTGTGGCTGTGTCCCCAGGTCCTGTCAGGGCACGGCAGTGTCCCCAGGTCCTGTCAGGGCACAGCAGTGTCCCCAGGTCCTGTCAGGGCGTGGCTGTGTCCCCAGGTCCTGTCAGGGCGCAGCAGTGTCCCCAGGTCCTGTCAGGGCACAGCAGTGTCCCCAGGTCCTGTCAGGGCGTGGCTGTGTCCCTAGGTCCTGTCAGGGCGTGGCTGTGTCCCCAGGTCCTGTCAGGGCACAGTAGTGTCCCCAGGTCCTGTCAGAGCACGGCAGTGTCCCCAGGTCCTGTCAGGGCACAGCAGTGTCCCCAGGTCCTGTCAGGACGTGGCTGTGTCCCCAGGTCCTGTCAGGACGTGGCTTTGTCCCCAGGTCCTGTCAGGGCACAGCAGTGTCCCCAGGTCCTGTCAGGGCGTGGCTGTGTCCCCAGGTCCTGTCAGGGTGTGGCTTTGTCCCCAGGTCCTGTCAGGGCACAGCAGTGCCCCCAGGTCCTGTCAGGGCCTGGCTGTGTCCCCAGGTCCTGTCAGGGCACAGCAGTGTCCCCAGGTCCTGTCAGGACGTGGCTTTGTCCCCAGGTCCTGTCAGGGCACAGCAGTGCCCCCAGGTCCTGTCAGGGCCTGGCTGTGTCCCCAGGTCCTGTCAGGGCACAGCAGTGTCCCCAGGTCCTGTCAGGGCATGGCTGTGTCCCCAGGTCCTGTCAGGGCACAGCAGTGTCCCCAGGTCCTGTCAGGGCCTGGCTGTGTCCCCAGGTCCTGTCAGGGCACAGCAGTGTCCCCAGGTCCTGTCAGGGCACGGCAGTGTCCCCAGGTCCTGTCAGGGCACAGCAGAGTCCCCAGGTCCTGTCAGGGCACAGCAGTGTCCCCAGGTCCTGTCAGGGCACGGCAGTGTCCCCAGGTCCTGTCAGGGCACAGCAGTGTCCCCAGGTCCTGTCAGGGCACAGCAGTGCCCCCAGGTCCTGTCAGGGCACAGCAGAGTCCCCAGGTCCTGTCAGGGCACGGCAGTGTCCCCAGGTCCTGTCAGGGCACAGCAGTGTCCCCAGGTCCTGTCAGGGCGTGGCTGTGTCCCCAGGTCCTGTCAGGGCACAGCAGTGTCCCCAGGTCCTGTCAGGGCACAGCAGTGTCCCCAGGTCCTGTCAGGGCGTGGCTGTGTCCCCAGGTCCTGTCAGGGCACAGCAGTGTCCCCAGGTCCTGTCAGGGCGCAGCAGTGTCCCCAGGTCCTGTCAGGGCACAGCAGTGTCCCCAGGTCCTGTCAGGGCGTGGCTGTGTCCCTAGGTCCTGTCAGGGCGTGGCTGTGTCCCCAGGTCCTGTCAGGGCAGGTCTGTGTCCCCAGGTCCTGTCAGGGCCTGGCTGTGTCCCCAGGTCCTGTCAGGATGTAGTGCTGCCCCTTCCTCCTCCTCCTCTTTTCCCGGGAATCTCCCACAATCCATCCCCGCCTCCCTTTTGTCCCCCCGCAGGTGACACGGCCCTGGCCCCGCCCTCCAGGGTCTCAGGTGGGCTCCGGGCCGGGCGATTCCAGAAAATTCCCCATTCCCACAGAATCCCGGGAATCAGCTCGGGGCGAGGCAGGTTCCCCACGGGATTCGCATTCCGGGATTTTGAGGGAATTTTTGGCCGCCCCATCGCAGCCGAAACAATTCCGGGGAGTGAAAAGCGGGAGCTTTTCCCGGCTTTTGTCTCCCTTCCATCCAAACTTTGGGAATTACGGGTGTTCCCAGGGCAGGGCCTGGGATTTGGAGCCGGGATCAAAACCTGGGAATTCATGATTTCAGCTGGGAATTTATGATTCCAACTGGGAATTCATGATTTTGACTGGGAATTCATGGTCCCAACTGGGAATTCATTATTCCAATAGGGAATTAATTCTTTTAACTGGGAATTCATTATTCCAACCGGGAATTCACGGTTCCAACTGGGAATTCATGATTCCAGCCAGGAATTCATTATTCCAACTGGGAATTCACAATTCTAACCAGGAATTCGTTATTCCGACTGGGAATTCATGGTTCCAACTGGGAATTCATGGTTCCAATCGGGAATTCTTGATTTTTAACTGGGAATTCATTATTCCAACCGAGAATTCATTATTCCGACTTTAAATTCATGGTTCCAGCTGGGAATTCACAATTCCAACTGGCAATTCGCAATTCCAACTGGGAATCCAAACTGGGAATCCAAGCTGGGAACACCTCTGACCTCTCCCCTTTCCCTCCAAAATCCCGAGGAGGGTTCGGACAGCTCCGCTCTCCCTGGAAAACCAGAAGGAGCCGCCTTCGGCCTCCTCCTTCCTCTTTTTTTTCCCGGCTAAAATTCCCAAATTTTCGCCCCTCAGGTGTCACCGGGGAGACGAAGGAGATTCCCGCGGGTTTCCCCGGCGCGTTGCAAAACGCGGCGTCAATAATTCAGCCCCTCCGCGATTATGGAAACGAAGGAAAATAAAGCGAATTTCCCGAGGATTTTCCGCTCACATTCCACGGGTTTTATCTCCCTCTTTTTTCGTTTGTTTCCGTGAGTTTTATCTTTGTTCTTTTTGTTGTTTCCCGGCTTTTTTTTTTTCTTTTTTTTAAACACGCCTCGGAGACGATTCACGGGCGTGAAATTTGTTCCCGGATTTGGGATCCGTGGCCCGGAGTCACCAAAATCCCTCTTTTTTTGGGAGGTGGAACCGTCCCAAAGATCCAAGGAAATTAGGGATGAAAAGGCCTGGATGGGGGTTTTTTTTAATCAATTCCAAGGATTCTGCGGCGTTCCCGGGAATGCTGAGTCCTCTGGGAGGGTTTTGGGGTGAAAGAAAGGTCGTGGGATTTTTGTGGGGTCTGTGTCCCCTCTCGCCCTGTCCTGCTCACCCCGTGATCCCACAACCCTAAAAAACGACGGCTCAGAGCAGCTCTGGGATGTTTTGTAGGATCGGGGAATGCTTTGGGATCAGCGGGTTGGGAATGGGATTTTCCAGGTCTGGATCCATGGGGTAGGAGGGGCTTTTCCCTCCCCAAATTCCCCCATATCCGTTATGGGATCGTGGTCGTTCACAAGGGCAGTGCCAGGGAATGGGGGCAGACCCCAAAACTGGGCGTGGGAATGGGATTTTTGGGATTTGGGGCCGGCAGGATGAGTGGGATGCTCCCAGTCTGGATCCGTGGGGTAGGAGGGGCTGTGAATCCCCTTTTCCCTCCCCAAATTCCCCCATATCCGTTATGGGATCGTGGTGGCTCACAGGGATCCGGGCAGTGCCAGGGAACAGCGTCAGACCCCAGAACTGGGCGTGGGATTTTTGGGATTTGGGGCCGGCAGGACCCCGAGCCCATGCAGCTTCACTTTGGGCTGCAAAGACCCTTTCTCTTGTTTTGGGATGTTTCTCTCCCTGTTTTAGGATATTCCCCTCCCTGGATTGGGATATTGATCTCCCTGTTACGGGATATTCCTCCCCTTGTTTTGGGATATTTCTCTCCCTATTTTGGGATATTTCTCTCCCTGTTACGGGATATTCTTCTTTAGGGATGTTCCCATCCCTGTTTCGGGATGTTTCTCTCCCTGTTTTGGGATATCCCCCTCCTTCCTTTGGGATATTCCTCTCCTTGTTCTGGGATATTCCCCTCCCTATTTCAAGATGTTTCTCTCCCTTTTTCGGGATATTCCTCTCCCTGTTTTCGGATCTTCCTCCCCTTGTTTTGGGATACTCTTCCCCTCATTTTAGGATATTCCTCTCCTTCTTTAGGGATGTTCCCATCCCTGTTTTGGAATATCCCCTTCCTTCCTTCCTTTGGGATATTCCTCTCCTTGTTCTGGGATATTCTGATCCCTGGTGTGGGATGTTCCTCTCCCTATTTTGGCATATCCCTCCCATTGTTTTGGGATTTTCTGGTCCCTGGTTTGGGATATTCCCCTCCCTAAAATCCAGGATCAAATTCCCACGTGTGGGGAACACCATTCCCAGCCCCAAATCCATGGAATCCATGGGATCCAGTGGGACTTTCCCCTCTTTCCCTCATCCCTCTCCGCTTTCCCCTCTTTTATTTCGGGGTTGGGGGTTTTTTTTTGTTTTGTTTTTCGCTGTGTTTCGCTTGCTCCGCTTCATTTCTTTCTTTTGCCCCTTTCCATCTGAATTCCTGGCAAAAATAATAAGAATAATAAGAATAATAATTATAAAAAATTCCCGGCTGGAATTTCCCGCGGGCATTCATCAATCTCCTCCTTTCCTGTCCCTACCCAGGGCTCCATGGAATTGCGGGCGGGAAGAAGCCAGGACTGTGTTCCCTTTGTTTAAAGTCTCCAGGTCAGTAACCGGGGGCCGACACCGTCCTCCCCTTTTCCCGGATTTTTTTGGGGGCTTTTTGTTTCTTTTTTTCCATAATTCCACGATTTTCGCTCTTTCCCCGGAGCCGGGCCCGTGGTGGGCGAGGGCAGCACCTGGAGCCCGATTTTTGGGATCTTTTTAGGAGGGTCCTGCCTGGATTTTGGAATTTTAGGAAAGATCTGCCCATTTTTTTTTTATTTTTGGGGGATGTTTCAGATGGTCCTGCCTGGATTTTGGAATTTTAGGAGGGTCCTGCCAGATTTTTGGGATGCTTTAGAGGGTCCTGCCCGATTTTCAGGATATTTTATAGGGTCCTGTCTGGATTTTGAGATGTTTTAGAAGTTCCTGCCTGGATTTTGGGGATGTCTTAGAATGTTCCTGCCTGGATTTTGGAATTTTAGGAGGGTCCTGCCCAACTTTTGGGATGTTTTGGAGGCACCTGCCTGATTTTTGGGACATTTTAGAGGGTCCTGCCCAGTATTTGGGATATTTTATGGGGTCCTGTCTGGATTTTGGGATGTTTTAGAATGTTCCTGCCTGGATTTTGGAATTTTAGGAGGGTCCTGCCTGGATTTTGGGATGTTTTAGAGGGTCCTGCCCAATATTTGGGATATTTTATAGGGTCCTGTCTGGATTTTGGGATGTTTTAGAAGTTCCTGCCTGATTTTTGGGATGTTTTAGAGGGTCCTGCTCAATCTTTGAGATGTTTTTAGGAGGGTCCTACCAGGATTCTGGAATTTTAGGAGGGTCCTACCCAATTTTTGGGATGTTTTAGAGGGTCTTCCCTTGGAGTTCCTAAAAGGATCCTCGGAGAGAGTTCCCAAAAGGATCCCTGGTGACCCTGGGGAGATTTTGGGTGTTCCCAAAAAGGATCCCTGGTGATCCTGGAGGGATCCTGGTGCTCCTGAGGGATCCCTGGTGTTCCCAAAAGGATCCTTGCTGCTTCTCCTCTTTTTTTTACGATTCACTCGTGATTCTTTTGGGAGTTCAGTGGTGCTGCTCCTTTGGGATTCAGTGGTGATGGGATTTTGGGATTCAATGGTGACTTTTTGGGATTAAGTGGTGATGTTTTTAGGGATTAAGTGGTGATGGGATTTTGGGATTCGATGGTGACAGTATTTTGGGATTCAGTGGTGATGTTTTCTTGGGACTCAATGGTGACTTTTTTTTGGGATGGAATTGCAATGGTTTTTTGGGATTCAGTGGTGAATTTTTGGGATTCAACAGTGATGTTTTCTTGGGATTCAGTGGTGATGTTCCTTTGGGATTCGGTGGCAATGTGTTTTTGGGATCCAGCAGTGACTTTTTTGGGATTCAATGGTAGTTCTCTGGTATTTGGTGGCAATGGTTTTTTGGGATTCTGTGGTGATGATCCTCTGGGATTCAATGGTGATTTTTTTGGGGTGGATTCAGCAGTGATGGTTTGTAGGGATTCAATGGTTACAGTATTTTGGGATTCAGTGGTGATTCTCTGGGATTCAGGTGCAATATTTTTTTGGGTTTCTGCGGTGACCATCCGTTGGGATTCAGTGGTGATTTTGGGGGGTGGATTCAGTGGTGATTCTCTGGGATTCAGCGGTGATGGTTTTTGGGATTCAGCAGCGATGATCCTTCGGGATCCAGCAGTCGAATGGACCCGGCAGCTCCTGGAGGCGTCAAACCCAGCCCAGCAAGCACGGCAGAGGGCTGGGCGTAGGATTTGTGGGATTTGTGGGATTCGGGGAATCTTTTCCAACCAGCAAAACCCCTCCTGACACCTTTTCCCCCCCACAACTCCAAACCAGGGCTGCAAACCCTCGGTGGCACCTCCTGAACGCCAGGGTGACATCCCAAAGGACGTTTATGAGGGATCAGGGGCCGGAACGACGGGGAAAAAAATCCCTTTTCCCGACCCTTTGGAACATTCTTCCTGCCTCCCGTCTGCTTTTCCCGCCTCCGTCTGGGGGGATGAAAGCGCCCGGCGGAGGTGACAGCGCCGGCGAGGCCACCGCTAATGGGGACATTAATGAGTTTTGTCTCCCCGCTCCCAAAGCTCCTCCTGACCCTTCCCAAAGGTCGGGAACACCGGGAGCCGCTTTCATCCCGATGTTCCGGCCGGGAAGAACACGAGAGGTTGTGGAAGTGGCTTTTTGTCCCCAAACGTCCCCGGGTTTTGTCACCAAAGCGCTGCTGTGAGGTGGCTGGGATGTGATGGAGGAGCCTGAGGAGAAAGGAGGGAGAACCCGGGATGGGATGAGCCGGGAATTCTGTGTGGGAAGGGTGGGAATGCTCGTGGCTGCCCAGGGGAAGGGGTGATGGCCCCGCCGGAGCAGGGGACAGTGTGTCACAGGTGTCACAGTGTCCCCTGGGACAGCGAAATGTCCCCAACCGCATGGGACAAGGGAAGGGTTGTCCCCATCCCAGTGGGAAAGGGGAAAGTGTCCCCATCCCATAGAGACAGGTTGTCCCCAACCCCATGGGACAGGGGAAAGTGTCCCCATCCCAGTGGGACAGGGAATTGTCCCCAACCCTGTGAGACAGGGAAATGTCCCCATCATGTGGGACAGGGAAATGTCCCAGTGGGGCAGGGAAATGTCCCCATCATGTGGGACAGGGAAATGTCCCAGTGGGACAGGGAGATGTCCCCATCCCTGTGGGACAGGGAAATGTCCCAGTGGGACAGGGAGATGTCCCCATCCCTGTGGGACAGGGAAATGTCCCAAACCCACTGGGACAAGGGAATGTCCCCATCCCATGAAACAGGGGAATGTCCCCACCCCAGTGGGACAGGGGGATGTCCCCGTCCCCCGGGGACACTCGGGACGCTGCCCTGTCCCCGTTCCGTCCCTTTCCCTGCAGGGGTCACTCAGCCCCGCGTTCCCAGCGCCGCCGTTCGCCTTTTAATTACAGCGATCACAATTAGCACAGTTATGGCTCCTCCCGCTGCGGGCAGCTGCCTCCCCCTCCTGTAAAATCGGGGAACGGGCAGTGGCGGCCTCATCTTCATCCTCCTCATCCTCATCCTCATCCTGATTATCCTTCTCATCGTCCTTCTCATCCTCATCCTCCTCTTCCTCCTCATCCTGCTCACCCTCATCATCCTCATCCTCCTCATCCTCATCCTGCTCATGCTCCTCCTCCTCCTCATTCTCAATCCTCCTCATCCTCATCCTGCTTCTCGTCATCCTCCTGCTCCTCATCATCATCCTTGTCCTCATCTTCATCCTCCTCATCCTCCTCCTCATCCTAGTCGTGCTCCTCCTCATCCTTCTCTTCCTCCTCATCATCTTCATCCTCCTCCTCATCCTGCTCACCTTCCTCATCCTCCTCTTCCTCCTCATCATCCTCATCCTGCTTCTCCTCGTCCTCCTCTTCCCCCTCATCTTTCCTCATCATCCTCTTCCTCCTCCTCCTCTTCCTCCTCGTCTTCATCCTTCTCCTCCTCATTCTCATCCTCCTCGTCTTCATCCTTCTCCTCCTCATTCTCATCCTCCTCGTCCTCTTCATCCTCTTCATCATCCTCATCCTGCTTCTGCCCATCCGCCTCATCCTCCTCCCTCTCACCCTCATCCTGCTCATCTTCTTCATCCTCCTCCTTCTCCTCATCCTCCTTCTCAACCTCATCACCTTCGTCCTCCTAATCATCCTCATCCTGCTCCTCATCATCCTCATCATCCTCCTGCTCCTCCTTCTCTTCCTCCTCCTCCTCCTCCTCCTCCCTGGAGCTGGCTGATCTCCCCAGTCCCTCTCTGGCTCCTGGTTGTCCCCTGCCTGCTTTACCCCAAACCCACACCAACAGCTGCTCCCAGACCCTTCCCGCCGGGAATTTCGGATCCACAGGCGATCCAGGGGCAGTGAAATTCCCCGGTTAAAAAAAAAAAAAAAAAAAAAAAAAATCTCAGTGAAGACAATTCCCGGTGTGGAAATTCCCCCGGGAACCCGCGGGGCCACGGCGCCGTTTTTCCATCCCCCGGGGGAGAGCGGGACGGGGCCGGCGGCTCCTCCCGCGGCAGGAGCAGGTGTCCGGGGGCCGGGGCAGCGCCGAGAGATCCCCAAAATAGAGCCGGGAGAGGTGGGGGAGAGGAGGAGAGGATGCGGCCCCGGCTCCCCGCGGGGCGCCGGCAGCTCCTGCCAGAGCCGCCTGACGGCATCGTCAGAGCTGTACCTATAATTACCGCACCTATAATTACCGTCTGATGTGCCGCAATTAGAGCGCCAGCAGAGGAGTTGGAGCAGACGGGAGCCGGGCCTTGGCTGCCTGCGAGAGCTTCCAGCCCTTCCCGGTTCCCTCCAGCCATTCCTGGTCCTTCCAGCCATTCCCAGAGCCTTCCAGCCATTCCCGGTGCCTTCCATCCCTTCCTGGTGCCTTCCATCCCTTCCTGGTACCTTCCAGCCATTCCCGGTGCCTTCCAGCCATTCCTGGTTCCCTCCAGCCCTTCCCGGTTCTCTCCAGCCATTCCCGGTGCCTTCCAGCCATTCCCAGAGCCTTCCAGCCATTCCCGGTGCCTTCCATCCCTTCCTGGTGCCTTCCAGCCATTCCCGGTGCCTTCCATCCCTTCCTGGTACCTTCCAGCCATTCCCGGTGCCTTCCAGCCATTCCTGGTTCCCTCCAGTCCTTCCCGGTCCTTCCAGCCATTCCCAGAGCCTTCCAGCCCTTCCTGGTGCTCTCCAGCCCTTCCCGGTTCCTTCCATCCCTTCCTGGTTCCTTCCATCCATTCCTGGTTCCTTCCATCCATTCCTGGTTCCCTCCATCCCCTCCTGGAGCCTTCCACCCATTCCCGGTGCCTTCCAGTACTTCCTGGTGCCCTCCAGCCCCTCTCGGTGTCTTCCAGCATTTCCCGGAACCTTCCAAATCTTCCCGGTGCTCTCCAGTTCTTCCAGGTTCCTTCCAAACCTTCCCTGTGCTCTCCATTCCTTCCCGGTGCCCTGCAGCCCTTCCTGGTTCCTTCCATCCATTCCCGGTGCCTTCCAAACATTCCCGGTGCCCTCCAGCTCCTCCTGGTACCTTCCCGACCCTCCCAGAGCCTTCCAGCACTTTCTGGTGCTTTCCATCCCTTCCTGATGCCTTCCAGGACTTCCCAGTCTCTTCCATCCCTTCCTGGTGCCTTCCAGCCATTCCCAGTGTTCTCCGGCCATTCCTGGTTCCTTCCAGCCCTTCCCAGTCTCTTCCAGCCCCTCCTGCTGCCTCCTTCCAACCCTTCCCAGTTCTTTCCAAACCTTCCCTGTGCTCTCCATTCCTTCCCGATGCCCTCCAGCCCCTCCTGGTGCCTTCCATCCCTTCCCAGTCCCTTCTAGAACTTCCAAGTTCTTTCCATCCCTTCCTGGAGCCTTCCAGCACTTTCTGGTGCCTTCCGTCCCCTCCTGGAGGCGCCCAGACCTTCCCAGTCCCTTCCATCCCATCCCAGTCCCTTCCATCCCATCCCAGCACATTCCATCCCCCCTGCACTGCCAGGAGGTGAATTTTGGGAAAGGTGGGAGACCAACGGGGTCGGTCCCATCCCCGGGATCTGCGGTGTTGGTGTGGAACGGGCTCTTTATGGGATCATGGGACGAGCTCTGTGGGATCAGGGAATGGGCTCTTTATGGGATCAGGGAATGGTTTGGGATGGAAGGACCTGAAATCCCACCAGGCAGGGACACCTCCCACCATCCCAAATCCGTCCAGCCCGGCCTGGGACACTTCCAGGGATCCTGGGAATTCCATCCCAGCCCTTCCCCACCCTCCCAGGCAGGAATTCCATCCCAAAATCCCCTCCCGAGCCCGTTTGTCTGTTACAGAGGAGCAGCGATCCCTGGGGGTGTAAAGAGCTGGAATTTCGGAAGGATTTGGGTCGGAAGAGACTTCCAAACTCATCCATTCCCACCCCCTGCCACGGACAGGGCCACCTCCCACCATCCCAAATTTCTCCAAGCCCTGTCCAAGCTCCTGTTTCACCCCTAAAAACCCCAAAATTCCTGGGATTTTATCCCATAAAACCCCAAATCCCTCCCTCCCAGCGGGGATCCCTCATCCCCACCCACAGCCCTGAGCTTCCCCACCCTCCAAACACCCCGAATTACTTTTTATCAGCTCAAAATCCTTGTACAAAGCCACAAAAAAATCCACAATAATCCCCCGGGAGGGCTGCGAACTTCCCCCAACTCCCTCATTTCCCGCTTCCCTCTCCCATTTTTCCCCAATTCCCGCTTTTCCACCCCCAATCCCAGTTTAAACCACAACTCCCAGCCCCGAGGCGAGGTTTTAAAGCTTTAATCGGAGCCCGGGGCCCGAAACCCACAATAAACTCCGACAAAACAACAACGATTCAGAACCTCTCCTGGCTGCGAAGAGCCGGGCCGGGGCCTCAATTAAGCCATTTGTAAATCGTTAATTTAAGAATCGCTCTCGGATGCCTTTAAAAATCGCTCCCTCCTGCAGTTTTGCGAACGGCTGAAGAGCGCGGGGATGTAAAAGGAGAGGTCGGGAAAAGCCCTTTAACCGCTGATTTCGGCACCGGCAGCAGCTCCGGACTCGGTTTGAAATCCCGGGGATGTTTTTTGGAGGTGCCCAGGTGAGGTGCGGGACCTGCTGGGAGCTGCCGAAACGCCTGGAAAACATCCAGGATCGCTGGGAATTTTTATTTTTTTTTTTTAAAGGCCCTGGAGATGGTTAAATGCAGAGGAAATGAATGGGATTTTTAAAGCCAGGTGAGGTTTTGGCTCTCCAGCAGGATCCCTGAGGTGGGATGGTCCCGGTGGGGTCGGGTTTATCCCACCCTGCAGATCGTCCCCTGGAATTAGGGACAGGGACAGCCCGGCAGTGTCACAGCCAGATTTGAGGAATCCTGGATCTCTCCTGTGTAATTTTGGGATCTTCCTGCACTAAAAATGGGAGAAAATCTGCGGCTGCCTCATCCCTGGAAGTGTCCAAGGCCAGGCTGGAGCAGCCTGGGACAGTGAGAGATGTCCCTGCCCGTGGGAATTAGATGAATTTTAGGGTCTCCTCCATCCCAAACCCTCCCGGGATCCTTCCAACCACCCCAAATCTCCGCGAGGAGAGGATTTGTGCCCCCCAAACCCCCCCAGCTCTGCCCTTTATTTTTTTTTTTTCCTCTCTCCGAACCCGAAATCTCCCTCCTGGCTCCGTCCCCGCATCCAGCGCTGCCGCAGCTGCTCCTGGCTCTCTTCTCCCTCTCTCTCCCTTTTTCCACCTCCCTCGGGTAGATTTTTCGGGACTATTTTTAAAGCAGGACCGGGCTCGTCTCCCGATCCCGCTGCCCATCCGAGCGAAGTGAGCAAAGGAAAAGAGTAAAAAATAAAATAAAATAATAAAATTAAAAAAGGGTTGTGGAGCAGCGGGGTTTTTTTTTGGGGGGGGTGGGCCGTGCCAGCACCGCCGGGTGCAGCGGGTGGGCGCCGGGCGCCAGCCGGGCCCCCGGAGGTGTCGCCGCAGCCCCGGGAGGTTGTGCCAAGGCTCGGTTTTAACTTCGGGCAGGGAACAAACTCTCGCTCCTCCAGGAGGGGCCCGGGTTCCGTTCGCCAGCTGGGGAGCAAAAGCCCCAAAGCCGCGCAGAGGGAACAGATTGGGGATGGGAGAGGAGCCCGTGGGAGGCTGGAGGGGACCCGAGGGTGCCAAAATTCCTTCGGCTCCACCTGGCAGAGCTTGGCAGCTCCCGTCTGCCAGAGCAGGGGGGCGATGCCAGGCTCGGCAGATGTTGCCCGCAGCCTGCGCCTGTTCCTGAGCTCTGCCTCGACACCTCCGGCTTCTTCTGCTCGGGCTTTGAGGACTTTTTTGGAATTTTTTCTCTTTTTTTTGTGTGTGTGTGTGTGTGTGCGATTTGAGAACTCATCAGCCGTCACTTGGCTGGGTTTGATCAGGATCCGCATTTCCTGGCCCCTGCAGCTGGGAAAGGCTCGGAGCTTTTCGCGGGTGCCAAAAGGTCTTTAAAGGAGTTTTTTGGTTTGTTTTCTTCTTTTTTTATTATTTTATTGGGTTTTTTTTTGTCGCCGCTTAACTCGGTTTCCTACCGGCAGATACGATAACTCCACCGGCAGCGGGTGGAAAAGATTTTCCTGTCCGCCCCGACGAGGGGGGGATTTTTCCCCCCGAGGGCTGGAGTTGGGTCTGGTGTGTCCTGCCTGTCCCGTTGTCGCTGTCCCCAGCACTGCCACCCCCGCCTGGGGGCACAGCTCGTGTCTTTTTCCCGGTGCAGGGATTGGGGCTGTGGAGAGAGGAGCGGGAATTTGAGGAAGCGCTTCCTGTCCGGGCTCTGATTTCCCAGCAACTCCCGGTGGTGTCGCCGTGTCCTTTTCCAGCCGCGTCCTGGGGACAGGCGGGAAAGGTTTTCTGTCTGTCTGTCTGTCTGTCTGTGCTCAGGGGGACAGGTGGGCTGACAGCGCCGGGAAGAGCTCAAATCCCAAATCTCTGCATCCAGGAATGGGGCACATCCAATCCCACCTGGCACCTTCCATCCCACAGGGAATGGGGACATCCAATCCCACCTGGCACTGCCCAAGGGAATGGGGACATCCATCCCTGGCACGGCACATCTCCCTGCCAGGACAACCCCAGTGTCCCTCTGGCACATCCCTGGCACGGCACATCCCCCCTGGGTTTGTCCCCGCTCCCTTGTGGCCGTGCTGGGGACACAAAGGCCCCTCTGTGTCGCCGTGCCAGGGCACCGCATGTGTGAATATTGCTCTATAGACTCTGCAAGGGAGGGGACAAAGCTCCGCTGTCTGTCCCAGCTCCGGGAAGGCGCCGGCATTCCCCAGCCGTGACTGTCCCTGTTCCCCGTCCGTGACTGTCCCTGTGTCCCTGTTCCCATGACTGTCCCTGTTCCCGATCCCTGACTGTCCCTCTGTCCCCATCCATGACTGTCCCTGTTCCTGGCCTGTGACTGTCCCTGTTCCCCATCCATCACTGTCCCTGTCCCCCATCCATCCATGACTGTCCCTGTCCCCATCCATGACTGTCCCTGTTCCTGGCCTGTGACTGTCCCTATTCCCCATCTATCACTGTCCCTGTTCCTGATCCCTGACTGTCCCTCTGTCCCTGTTCCCATGACTGTCCCTGTCCCCCATCCATGACTGTCCCTGTCCCCATCCATGACTGTCCCTGTTCCCGGCCTGTGTCTCTCCCTCTGTTCCCATCCCAACCCCTTCCAGCCTCCCCGGGTCACGGCCGGGCCTCATTGCACTGTTCCGGGTGGGTTTTCTGAGGAGGTTTTGTGACCCCTGAGGCGAGCTCCGGGGGGTTTGGGGGGATTTTGTGACCCCTGAGGAGCTCTGGGGGGATCCTGTGAGCCCTGAGGAGCTCCTGGAGGTTTTGTGAGGGAATTTTGTGAGCCCTGAGGAACTCCAGGAGGTTTCTGTGAGCCCTGAGGAGCTCTGTGGGGTTTTGTGAGCCCTGAGGAGCTCCGGGGGGGTTTTGGGGGGTTTTGTGAGCCCTGAGGAGCTCCAGGATCCACCGAGGTTTGGTTTGGGGTGCGGAGCAGGGAACGGAGCGGGGAATGAAGGATCCTCACCCCGCGGGCTGGGAGCCGCTCCCCGGCAGCTCCTGAGAGCAAACCCGCGTCCGGGAGCGCAGGTGTGAACGCGGATGTCTGCCCCCGGAGCCGCTTTTAGCGGCTTTTTATCCCTTGGGAATTGCCTCATGGACACGCCGCTGCTCCAGCGGTGTCACCAGCGGTGAGGTGACACCTTTGTCACCGCGCTGCCACCTCGGGGTGGCGCCGCAGGGGAGTCACCGCCTTGGGAAAGCCCAAATTGGGGGGGAAAAAAGAGATTTTGGGGGTTAAATCCAGGCGTTTCTTTGCCCTTTTGGGGGGTTTGGGGTGCAGGGAGTGGTGTCCCTTCTCCTGGTGACAGCTGGACCCTGCTGGGGACTGTCCCCGTGTTGGCGGGGGGTTATCCCGGGATAAACCCGGGCACTGGAGCTGCCCTCCTCTCCTTCCCCATCCCGTGGCAGCTCCAATCCCTGTGGAATTGGGGACAGTGGGGACAGTGGGTGACAGGGATGTGGCAGCTCCGCATCCCCCAGCGGCTCCGGAACCGCAGCGAGGCTCATTAACCCCTCAGCAGCAGCGCAATCACAATTAAATTATTAATTCAAAGGTCACGGCATCCTCCGGCCCTCCCTGCCGCTGCCAGCCGCGTTCTCAGGGAGCAGCGCGAAGGACGATTCGTCCTCGCCGCGTTTGTTTTCCAGAATTTTCCCCCCAAAATCTTCGTCATTCCCGGGTTTTTCCAGGGGCGGGGAGTGGGAATTCCGGCGATCCTGGAGCTGCGGGTCCTGGGCAAAGGTGTCAGCGCTGCCCCTGCCCTGCTGCGTGTCCCTGGTCACCTCTGCTCGCTGTTTGCTGCCCCAGCTGCATCGCCGGCGTTGAGCCAAGCTTTAATTATTTTTAATTATTTTTTAATTTTTAATTATTTTTTCTGATTTTTTAAATTTTTCAAAAATTCTTTTTATTTATTATTTTATTTTCTTGTTAATTTCTTATTATTTTTTATTTTTAGATTTTTAAATTTTAAATTTTTGATTATTTTTATCTAATTTATTTTCATTATTATTTTGATTTTAAAATTATTTTTAATTTTTATTTCTTTAAGTTTTTATTTTTTAATTTTTTAATTCATAATAACTATTTAATTATTTTTTATTTTTAAGTTTTTTATTTTCTACTTTTATTATTTTTATTTAAATTTTTTATTTTTTTTCTTTATTATTACTGTTTATTTTAAAATTCTTTAAAAAATTAAAAAAATTATTCTTTTTTAAAATTTTTAAATTTTTTTCCTCATTTTTCTTTAATTTTTAAAATTTTTTTGTTTTTTTGAGCAATCCCCACCTCTCCTCCAGGCAAGAACCGACCTCACATGGACAATACCAGACGTTAACAGCTCATAAACGCGCAGGGAAAGATTCCCTCAGCCCCAAAACGAGCGAGAAATGGGAGGGAAAAACCCAGGAGCGCTCAGCTGGGAGGAGAAGGAATTTTTTTGGGAAGGTTCCTCATGTCGTGAGCGCCTCCTGTGCCAGCTGTGACTCACGGCTGCGGCTGTTGGGGAGCCTGGAAAAGCTCCAGGCAGGAGAAAAACTCTGGAATTTCTCCCTTTTTGCCTCCGCCGCACCTGAGCTGGGACCTGGAACGCTCCATCCGTGCCTCAGTTTCCCCAGCGTTAAAAACAAAACAAAAATAAAATTGGAAAAATTGGGGGAAAAGAAAAACCTGGGAAAATCCAAACCAGTGTGAGCATCCCTGAATTCCCAGCTCTTCCCACCCGGCGCCATCTGAGCCCTCAAGGCTCAGGGAGAACCTTTGGGGTGCCAGGGCAAGTTTAAATTGGATATTTGGGGCAATTTCTTGGTGGGAAAGGTCAAAAGTGCCAAGGTGGGAAAGGTTGGAAGCGCCAAGGTGGGAAAGCTTGGAAGCGCCAAGGTGGGAAAGGCTGGAAGTGCCAAGGTGGGACCTTCCATCATGACGGTGACATGGTGACAGTGTCCTCGTGGTTTTTGGGTGACAGAAAAAGGTGCCAGGGCAAGTTTAAATTGGATATTTTGGACAATTTCTTTGTGGAAAAGGTTTGGCAGAGCTGCCCAAGGAGGTGAGGAGTCACCATCCCCGCAGGGAGGTAAAGGTCAAAGGTCACATGGAGGTGGCACTTGGGGACATTTGGGGACACGTCAGTGCTGGGGGGAATGCTTGGAGGGCTTTTCCAGCCTTATTGATCCCAAGATTCCGATCCCTGTGTGGAGTTGGCCTTTTAATCCTTTTAATCAGCTTTTAATCAGCGTTTGGGACTGAGGGGGACCCTGTGGGGTCACAGCCCTGTGGGGTGGGGTTTGGGGTCCCTTTGGATCTCCCTTGGGGGTGAAATCGTGCGAAAACGCCCCAAAATGCGGGAGCAGGAACGGTTTTATGGGTTTGGATGGAGCGGGAGGAGCGGACTGAGCTCCTCAGGTGTTCTCCACCTCCCTCCTCCGGGATAATCTCCTCGCCCTGGGAATTTTGGGAATGGTCAATTCCGTCCTGGACGCGTCCAGCTTGTGACCTGAGTGACCAGCGCTGTGTCCTGGGGACAAACTCTCCCCAGCCGGGCTCTGGGATCAACCACGGGGACATTCCGGGGTGACATCAGGGACATCCTGGTGTCCAGGTTGTCACCTGAGTGACCAGCGCCGTGTCCTGGGGACAAACCCTCCCCAGCCAGGTGGAATTCCTTCTCCAAGCTCCCTCGGGCCTGCTGTGGGTGGGATCAACCACGGGGACATTTTGGGGTGACATCAGAGACATCCTGGATCCATCCAGGTTGTGACCTGAGTGACCGATGCCGTGTCCTGGGGACAAACCCTTCACAGCCAGGGATTCTTACCCCAAACTCCCTCGGGGCTTCTCTGGGATCAACCACGGGGACATTCCGGGGTGACATCAGGGACATCCTGGTGTCCAGGTTGTCACCTGAGTGACCAGCGCCGTGTCCTGGGGACAAACCTTCCCCAGCCAGGCTTTCCCAGGAGCCAGAGCTGGAATTCCTTCCTCGAGCTCCCTCGGGGCTGCTCTGGGATCAGCCACGGGGACATTCCGGGGTGACATCAGGGACATCCTGGTGTCCCCAGCCCCGCGCAGCGCTGGCTCCCTGAACCCTCGGGGCTGGCTCCGGGCGGTGGCGGCAGCACGGGCAGCTGGCAGCAGGGACACGGGGGAGGACAGCGCGACAATCCGGGCGCCGATGGCACTGCCCGGCCCATGTGATGCGTTTGAGGGGCCACGCTGACATTTCCAGGGGAAAGGGGGAGGGAAAAAAAAAAAAAATCCCCGGGAGCCCCGCAGGGATCTCCGGAACGGCAGAAAAACCGAGCGAGAACCGTCCGCGGAGGGATCAACCGGGAAGCGGGGAAAAGTTACCAGGGCAGGGAGAGGATGTGAGGGAGAAGCCATGGGAGCCGGCAGAGGATCGGGGAATGTCGCCATGGAGGCCACCCTGGGAACCCCTCGGTAGCGCGGGGACGGGAGCGGGGAGCTCGCCCGGCCTCGCTCCTCGGCGCGGAGGACTCGGAGCCGGCTGTGAGGTGGCGGTGGTGGCCGTGAGGCGACGGTGGTGGCTTTGAGGCGACGGTGACAGCGCTGCCTTTGAGGTGACAGCGGCGGCGCTGGATGCGAGGTGACAGCCGCCGCACGGTCAGAGCCGCGCCATCAGGTCCGTGCCCTCCCCGCGTTCGCCGACGAGCCCGACCCCCGCGCTTAATTAACATCATTAAACACAACCATCATCAGCAACAGCCGGCGCCGCCCGATCCGGCTGCTCCCACCCGAGCCTGCCGGGCCCGGGGCGCGGCTTTAAGATGCCCAAAAGTGATCGGCCGCGCCCCGTGCCCGGCCCGGCTTGAAACAGATGCGATGAGCCGCGCGTGTTTGTCGCGCAGATTTCGGGAGCCGCGCTCTGAGCCGCCTCCTGCTCTACCCCTCCCTCTCGCGGCGCTGTCGCGGTCGCTGTCGCGATGTTGCCTCGCTGGGCAAAACATCCCCCCGGAGCTTCTTCCCCCCGAGCCGTGGGCAGAGCCAGCCAGCCCGGGGAACGCCGGCTGCCAGCGCTGCTCGTGGGTATGGACCCGGGGGGCGATCGTGGGGACGGGGGGGGGTCTGCGGGGGTCCCGGGGGGGAGACAGGGGATGGGAGTGGTGGAGGTGTGGGGATGGTGCCAGCCCCTCACAGGGGGCTCTGGAGGTGCCTGGGGGTGGTCCATGTAGCTCACAGGGGCTCTGGAGGTGCCTGGGGGAGGTCCATGTAGCTCACAGGGGGCTCTGGAGTGGCCGGGGGAAGGTCCCCAGCCCCTCAGAGGGAGTCTGGAATGGCCTGGAGATGGTCCCTGTCCCTCACAGGGGGTCCTGGAGGTGCCTGGGGGTGGTCCCAGCCCCTCAGAGGGAGTCTGGAATGGCCTGGAGATGGTCCCTGTCCCTCACAGGGGGTCCTGGAGGTGCCTGGGGGTGGTCCCAGCCCCTCAGAGGGAGTCTGGAATGGCCTGGAGATGGTCCCTGTCCCTCACAGGGGGCTCTGGAGGTGCCTGGGGGTGGTCCCAGCCTCTCACAGAGGGTTCTGGAGTGGCCTGGGGACCATCCCTGTCCCTCATAGGAGGTTCTGGAGTGGCCTGGAGAAGGTCCCAGCTCCTCACAGGAACACTGGGATGGCCTGGGGGTAGTCCCAGGCTCTCCCAAGGACACTGGAGTGGCCTGGGGTTGCCCCCTGTCCCTCACGGGGGGCTCTGGGGTGGCCTGGAGATTGTCCCTGTCCTTTGCAGGGGGCCCTGGAGTGGCTTGGGGACAGTCCCAGCCCCTCACAGGTGGCTTCTGCCCCACAAAGGGACGGAAGGCCCAGCCTGGGGATGGTCCCTGTCCCTCACAGGGGGCTCTGGAGTGGCCTGGGCAGTGTCCCAGCCCCTCACAAGTGGGCACTGCCCCTGAAAGGGATGGATTGTGTGGGCTGGGGTGGTCCCAGGGGACCTCTGGTGTGGCCTGAGGGTCCCAGCCCCTCACAGGTGGGCTCTGCCCGGCATCTGATGGATGCTGTGGGTTGGGAGATGACCTCTGCCCCTCACAGGTGGGCTCCGGGGTGGCCTGGGGGTGGCCCCAGCCCCTCA
The DNA here is from genome assembly GCF_029207755.1 of Chamaea fasciata. NCBI lineage: Eukaryota > Metazoa > Chordata > Aves > Passeriformes > Sylviidae > Chamaea > Chamaea fasciata. The sequence goes on along the minus strand of NW_027094112.1, from coordinate 4,639,771 downwards.
CAGGTGGGCACAGATGGCGTGGGCAGTGCCGTGCGCGGCTCTGAAGGGAAGAGGAGGAGGAGGAGGAGGAGGAGGAGGCTGAGGGCTGCAGGCAGCTGCTGCTGCCCTCCTTTTGCTTGACTAACCCCCGCTGCCTGGACAGCTTCTGACTGGCGCTGGTGGGAGGCGGCGGGCGGGGAAGGGAAGGGGGGGGACGCGGCTGTGCCCCCGATGTGCCCGGCAGGGCAGGAGGGGACACCAGGGGACAGCAGGGCCGAGGGGTGGCATCTGCCCCCCCCCGGCCCCGGGACATGGCGGTGGCCTTGTCCTTGTGTCACCCTCAGCGTCTCGAGGTGGGGTGTGCGCGCAGCAGCGCGGCGAGAGGCCGGCTCGGTGTCCCTGCGCCCTGCGGGCAGGGGGCTGTGTCACATGTCCCCGCAGCGTCCCCCGGCCCGTGGCTGCTCGGGCTGACAGCGAAGCCTTGCGGGATTTCACCCCGTGTTTTCCATCCCCGAGCACGTTTTTCTCTCCCTGCATTCTGGGAGGCCTCTGAGATTTTTTTTTTTTTTCTTTATTTTTTTTTTTTTCTCCTCCTCAGCCTTTTCTGATTTTTTAACGAGCCGTGACTAACCGGGCTGGCGCGGCAGGCGGTGACCAACCACCAACGTGCTACCTGTGCGCTCAGAAATAGGGTCTGTTCTCCTCCACACCCCCGCCGGGAGCCTCCCGAGCCCCTCCCCGGGACACCCACCCAGCATTTCCCGGCATTTCCCAGCTTTTCCCAGCATTTCCCAGCTTTTTTTTTTTCCCAGCCTGGCAGTGCCCAGCTCCCTGCAGGAGTCACCCGAACGACACCCCAAAATCCTGCCTGGAGGATGCGGGATCAGGGCTTGGTGCTGGGACGGGCTCCTAGCCCGTGGTGGGGGTGGCAGAACCAAAATTTGGGCGAGTTGGGTCCGCTGAGCCAAGGATGGGGCTGGGCTGAGCGTGGCTGTGGGTTGCCGTGGTCCCAAACCCTCGGAGCCAGGAAAAAAATCCCCTTTCCCAAGATTTTCCTCGTGGAATTGAGCCCTTTGGAGGCTCCAGCTTTGTGGGGCAAAGGGTTGGAAACGGCCTGGGCTTGGCTCGGATCCTTCCTGCGAGGATTTGTCCCTCCTGGAGAGGGATTTGGGAAGCCAAAGGTTCTGTGTCCAGCTCTGGGCTTGGCCCTGGCAGCTGCTGGTGGCCCCAGGAGGGTCACAGTCCCCTCTGCTGCTCCGTCCTCTTCCTCCCGTCATGGAAGTGACGGGGTTTGGATGGGATTTGGGAAGGAATTCCTCCCTGTGAGGGTGGGGAGGAGCTGGGTTGGAATTCCCAGAGCAGCTGTGGCTGATCCATCCCTGGCAGTGTCCCAGGTCAGGCTGGACAGGGCTTGGAGCCACCCGGGACTGTGGGAGGTAACCCTGGGACAGGGGGAGGTGACACTGGGACAGGGGGAGGTGGCCCTGCCCATGGCAGGGGTGGCACTGGAGGGGATTGAAGGTCCCTCCCCACCCAAACCATTCCAGGTTTTTTCTGTGCTTGCGGAGGCCCCGATGTGTTCAGGAATCTCCTCGGTGTCTGATGAAGGGAATTGATTTTGGGTCTTGATGTGTGTCCCCTCCAGACCTTCCTCCCCTTCCTCCTCCTCCTCCTCCTCCTCCCAGCCCTTCCTCGCCCTGCCCAGCTCCGGGGCCTCTCCGGCCTCTGCCCTTGGCTCTGCCTGTCCAGAGATGAGATCAGAACCAAACCCCAAACGCCGCCATGGGGCCCTGGCTCATCCCAGCAAACCCTGGGAGTCGGGAAAGGCTGGAGCCGGAGCCTCCTGATCATTCCCTGTCCATCCATCCATGGATCCGTCCATCCATCCATTCCTGCATCCTTCCATCCATCATCCATCCATCCATCCATCCATCCATCCATCCATGGATTCCATCATTCTATCCATGGGTCCCTCCATCCATCTATCCATGGATTCCATCATTCTATCCATGGGTCCCTCCATCCATCCATCCATCCATCCATCCATCCATCCATCCATTCATCCAAGGATTCCTTCCCTCCATCCACAGGTCCATCATCCATCCATCCAGGGATCCATCTATGGATTCCATCCCTCCATCCATCCCTCCATTTTTGCACGTGGATTCCCAACTTCCCTTCCCACCCCCACATCCCGGGCAGTTTTTGGGGCCATTTCCTCCCACCCAGACCCAGCAGGATCCCAATCCCGATCCCCTCCGTCCCCTCCCTGCTCCTCTCCCATCTCCCCGCGCTGCTCTGGGCAGACAGCATCCATCAATTCCATGTCCTGAGCTGGGGCAGCTTCTCCCTTTTCCCGGTGCCTGATGGATTGGAATCGATTCCCAGAGCAATTTTCTTGGACAGCTCAAGTCAGGACTCTGGGATTCGCTCTGAGCCCGGCTTTGCCAGGCTGGGGAGGTGACACTGACACTCCCAGAGCAGGGTGGCTTCTCCCAGCAGAAAAAAAATCCCCCCAAAAAAATTTCCCAGGGAAAACGAGGATGGAGACGCGGCTGTGGGGGTGATGTGGAGGAGCCGGGTCCTGCTGCTGCCTTGGGCTCATCCCAAAGGCTTCTCCCGGCAGGATGAGGATTAGGGGGAGGAGGATCGGCCTCGCAGGGGGAGTTGGCTCTGCTTCCCCACACGACCGCGGCTGAGTCACGGCCCCACGGCTGAGTCACCGCCCCACATCCTCCCTGAGCCTGCCGGGAGCCAAAATCCTGCAAAAAAAAACTCCGGCTCCTTTCCATTCCAACAGAATTTTCCTCCTGCTCCCACCCTGGGTTTGACCTCACCTCCCCTCTCAGCACCGCCGGGCCCGTGCTGTTCTCTTCCCTGCCTCAGTTTCCCTGCAATCCTGCAAAAATTCCGGCTCCTTTCCATTCCAACAGCATTTTCCTCTCTTGGGTGTGACCCCGCCTCCCCTCTCAGCACCTCCAGACCCGCGCCACTCTTTTCCCTGCTTTAGTTTCCCTGGAATCCTGCAAAAAAGCCTCCTTCTCCTTTCCATTCCCACAGAATTTTCCTCCTGCTCCCACCTTAGGTTTAACCTCACCTCCCCTCTCAGCATCTCCAGACCCGTGCTGTTCTCTTCCCTGCCTCAGTTTCCCTGCAATCCTGCAAAAAAATTCCGGCTCCTTTCCATTCCCACAGCTTTTTCCCCCTGCTTCCACCTTGGGATTGACCCCACCTCAACTCTCAGCGTGCCGCTCTCTTCCCTGCCTCAGTTTCCCTGTCCCGAGGGAGATCCCCCCCGGGCTCTCCCCATCGGGCTGTGCCCTGTGGGTGGGGGATGAGCCCACGAAGGGTCGCTTTTATTTTTATCCCGTGTCCCCGAGCCGCTGGCACGTCCCCAGCCCGCCGCGCCAGCGCTGCCAGCTGAGGATGCCACCTTTCCCGGGGCACGCAGGGCTTTGTCCTCCTCTTCCTCCTCCTCATCATCATCCTTGCCCCGGGCAGGGATGTTTTCCATACGCCGGGAACTTAATCAGACACCAAGGAAGATTTTCCCGATTTTCCCAGCTGGAATTTGTTCTTCCCACCCTCTGCCCCTCGTTTTGTCCCTTGGCTTGCTCAGGGCAGAGGGAATATTTTCCCGGCTCTCCCAGAGGGAATTTGTCCTTCCCTCATTCCCTCTGCCCCTCATTTTTCCTTGGCTTGCTGAGAGCAATCCCCAAATCTCTGGGAATTGTCTTGGGAAGATGTTCCTGGCTCTCCCAGTTGGAATTTGTCCTCCCCACCCTCTGCCCCTCATTTTCCCTTGGCTCGCCCAGGGCAGTTCCGAATTCTCTGGGAATTGTCCTGGGAAGATGTTCCTGAGATCTCCCAGCTGGAATTTGTCCTCCCCACCCTCTGCCCCTCGTCTTTCCCTTGGCTCGCCCAGGGCAGCAGGAAGATCTTCTCGACTCTCCCAGTTGGAATTTGTCCTTCTCTCATTCCCTCTGCCCCTCATTCGAGGGCAATTCCCAATTCTCTAGGAATTGTCTTGGGAAGATGTTCCCGGCTCTCCCAGCTGGAATTTGTCCTCCCCACCCTCTGCCCCTCATTTTTTCCCCTTGGCTTGCTCCTTCCCCTCATGGCTCCAAGCGAGCATCCAGGTGTGCCCGGCCCTTCCCTTGGCACCGGCTCCCCGGGATTTTTGGGAGGTGAACTCGTCTCCCCGTCTCCATGTGGGCGCGTGGGCGCGATCACACCCGGCGAGGTGGGAAAAAGAAGCGGCGGCTGCTTTTTCCAGGGCCGGCCAGATGGGATTATCTGTCTCCCCTCTCGGGTTTGGGCTCTGACAAGTGACGCGCAGGATTTATCCGGCGGTTTTTCGGCGCTTCCAAAGGCAAGGAACCGCCTGGCAGGGGCAGCGCCGCGGGGGAAACGCCAGCTGAGCCCCCCGGGAGCGGCTTTGGGGCCGAGCTCCGTGTCCCGGAGCGGGAATTAGCGGCATGAGGGCGGGGAGAAGGCGGCGTCCGGGGGCTGGGAACGGGCAGGATCCCAGGATTTGTCACCCGGACAATGCGGATTGTCGCCGAGAGCGGGCACGGTGCCCCTGCCCCAAGCCGAGTGGGATCCTGGCTCTGCGGGGAAGTTCCCAACCAAAGAGTTCGATTTTCCCCCGTTTCGCCGGAATTTTGGGAGTGAAAGGCACGGCGGGGAGCCCCGGCAGGGATCCTTGGGAATGTGGGGAATGAGGCGGGAGAACAATTCCCGCATCCCAGGGGGACATCCTGGAAGGGGTTTGTCCCTCACTGTCCCCCTGCGGGTGGCCTTGGCGTCACCCGGCTTTTCCCAGGGGATTTGGTGGCCCGGGAGCGAAGGGAGGATGAGGAATTTTCACCCCGGTCGCCTCCAGCTTTGGCTGCTGTGTGGCTGTGAGAGCGACAAGGACACCCTGCAGTCCCCTCAATTTCCACACTCCCGTCCTGGGGCGGACCCTGGGTCTGCTCCCGGCATTCCCATAGCCCGAAAAAAAGGCTGGGAATTCTCTGGGAATTGGCTGTAAGTGACCAGACCCGGCCAGGCTCGGAGCTGGCGGTGGCAGGAGTTGGGGGCACTGCTGTCCCCCGCTGTCACCTGCCTTGTCCCTGCTCCTGGGCGCGGCTTTGCTCGGAGAACCTGAGCACCCGAGCAGCTCCCAGCTCTTTTTTTGGGTGCAGGATCCCCCCAAAACGAGCGGCCATGAAGGTGGCCGAGCAGGGACGGGGACACCAACATCCCGGGCGGTGACTCTGAGCCACCCACCGAGGCGGAATCTCCCTGCCCGCGTCAGGGATCGCCTCTGCCTCATTTCTCCATCACCAAACCCTTCCAAAATCCCCAAATTTCCCCTCCCGCAGGCCTGACTGGGGCAAGGCGGCTCCCTGCGGCACCACAGGGGTTAAAGCGCTGGGCTCAGGAGCTCCCCCCTCACTCTCCCCACCTTTCCCTGCCACGCCGGGCAGCTCGGCAGGGAAGGGGTTAGCTGCGGGCAGGGCTCCCGGCGCCGGGCAGGGCTCGCTGGCTGCCGGGGCAGTGCGGCAGTGCGGGCGGCCGGGAGGAAGCGGGAGCATCCCGCTCTTCCGGCTGCGCTAATGGCCGGGCGCGGGGGATCCGCATCCCTCCCGGGGCTTTCCGCCCCGCCGGCCCCCGAATTCGCTCCCTTCCTCCCTTCCCCTCGCTCCTTTTCGTGCCGCCGCTTCCTCGGCCGATTTTTCACGCTTCGCTGACTTTTTTTTTTGATTTTTTTTTTTTTTTTTTTTTTTGCCGGCGCTTTTCACCGCGACCCGCGCGTGGTTTTTTCTTCTTCTTCTTTTTTTTTTTTTTTTTTCCTTTTCTCGCTGCCGCCTCACGAAGATTTATGGGACTGCAGTAATAAACTGTGTTTTGAGAGGTCCCCGTGGATGAGAAAACACCCGCCGAGCCCTTGGCAAAAGCGGCGGGGAGGGGGGATCCCAGCCGGATCCCGCAGCGCCGGGGAGGTTTTTTTGGGGGCCTTTCTCCCTGCAGCTCCCCAGGAGCTCCAGCCAAGGCGATTCCTGAAGATTATCACCTAACCCGGCGCCTCTGGCATCCCTTTTTTCCCGAGAAAAAAAAAAAAAAAAAAAAAAAAGGAGGACACGATGGCCGTGCCCTGCTAGCAGCTCGGGGCTCCGGCCCCGGGTGACAAACCTCCCGCTGCTGGCAGGTGGGGACGATGGGTGGATGAATCGGCAAAGAGAACCGCGTTCCCTCAACCTCCCTCTGCTCGGAGAAGGGCTGGCCAGGATCTACCGCGGCATCCTGGCCGTGGTGGGAGCCCTGCGCCCGGCCAAGGAGCCGCCCGCCGCCCCCGCGGAGCGGAGCGCTGCTCCTCCCGTCCCGCCCGAGCCGCTGCCCGGCCGCCGTGGGAGCCGCGCTGCGCCCGCGGGTAAGCCGGGGGACGGTCCCCGGGATGGGGACACGGCCCGGAGGGATGTCCCGGTGGGTTGGCTCCGGTCAGTGACCGTGCCATCCCAGTGACCTACTTGGAAACAGCGTTGGGGAAGAGCTGTGGGGAAGGGAATCTTCCAGGTGTGAGGGAGGGAATCTTCCAGGAGTGAGGAAGGGGAATCTTCCAGGTGTGAGGGAGGGAATCTTCCAGGTGTGAGGGAGGGAATCTTCCAGGAGTGAGGAAGGGAATCTTCCAGGAGTGAGGAAGGGGAATCTTCCAGGGGTGAGGAGGGGAATCTTCCAGGTGTGAGGAGGGGAATCTTCCAGGGGTGAGGAGGGGAATCTTCCAGGGGTGAGGAAGGGGAGTCTTCCAGGGGTGAGGAAGGGAATCTTCCAGGGGTGAGGAGGGGAATCTTCCAGGGGTGAGGAGGGGAATCTTCCAGGGGTGAGGAAGGGGAATCTTCCAGGAGTGAGGAAGGGAATCTTCCAGGTGTGAGGAGGGGAATCTTCCGGGGGTGAGGAAGGGAATCTTCCAGGGGTGAGGAAGGGAATCCTCCAGGGGTGAGGGGGACAATCCCCCCAGGTCTGAGGAGGAGAATTCTATGGTGTGTGAGAAAGGGAATCTTCCAGATGAAAGGAAGGGAATATTCCAGGTGTGAGGAGGAGAATTCTGTGGTGTGAGGAGGACAATCCCCCAGGTGTATGAGGAAGAGAATCCCCCCAGGTGTGTGAGGAAAAGAATCCCCCCAGGTGTAAGGAGGACAATCCCCTAGGTGTGTGAGGAGGGGAATATTCCAGGTGTGAGGAAGAGAATCCCCCCAAGTGGGAGGAGGAGAATCCCCCAGGTGTGTGAGAAAGGGAATCTTCCAGGTGTGAGGAGGACAATCCCCCCCGGTGCGGGAGGAAAATAATTTCCAGGGATCTGCTGTGGTACCGCTGCGTTCCTCAACTGCTGGAGGAAGAGAGAAAAAAAAACAAACTTTGAGGGGGAATTCGAGGTGGAATTATGCGCAGGAGGGAAGGACGAACAGCTTTTCCTTCCTCCTGGCCCTGGGGGTTTTCAGGTTCCTTCCCCCCACACTGCAGTTTTTTGGGGGACCTTCGGGACCCCCCTGTCCGCCGCTGGTGGCATCTCTGGAGCTCAGGGGTGGTGGCTTTTCCTCCCCTCTCCTCCGAGCATCACAAAATCTGTGACGTTTTGAGCTCGGGGCCGCCTCGTCCTCGCCGGCTCCGGATCTCCGAATGCCGGGGATGGACCCGGCTCATCCCGGGGTGGGTGGAAGAGCGGCTGAGGGGGCTCCAGCTCCTCCCTGAGCCTGTTCGGATCATCCCTTCGAGCGGAGCAGGCGCGTTCCGCTGGCGGAGCGTGTAATTAGGGGAGCGGGGAGAGCCGCATGCTGATCAGAGAGCGGGAGGGGAACGCGGCCCCGGGGCTGCTGCAGCGCGGCTGGAGCGGGCACCGGGAGGAGGTGGAGGAGGAGAACAAACCCCTCTGTCAGCCCCCAAAACATCCCCGCAGCTTCCTCCGGATCCGGGAGCGAGAGGAGCTGCAGCTCCTTCCTGCCAGCCCCGGCTCTGCTGCAGCTGCGGCTTCATCCCTGTCCCCGGACACAGAATTCCAGTGGGGTGACGGAAATTCGGGAGTCCTGCGGCTTCATCCCTGTCCCCGGACACAGAATTCCAACGGGATGAGGGAAATCTGGGAGTCCTGCAGCCTCATCCCTGCCCCCTGACACGTAATTCCAATGGGATAAGGGAAATCCAGAAGTCTTGCAGCTTCATCCCCGTCCCCTGACACGCAATTCCGATGGGATGAGGGAAATCTGGGAATTCTGTGGCGCTCAGGGATTGTTTCGGTGGGCTCGGAGCACACCGGGGGTGCCCCAGGGTCCGATCCCCGCATCCAGAGCTGCTGCAGAGCTTTCCCAACGGGCTCCAAGGATGCAGTCTGGGTGCAGTTCCTGCCCAAATTTCTGCTCTGGGATGACGGAGCCGGTGCTGGAGCGAGCGGCCGAGGCAGGGAAGGAGTTTTCCAGCTTGGATCAGCACTTCCCGCTGAGGAAGGTGCCCTGTGGGGCAGCAGGGAGAGGGGCAGGCGGCTCCTGGGTGTCCCGGGGCTCTCAGGACAAGCTGCTTCATCGGGATTTTCCCGTCGGGGCTGGAATTCCGCAGCCATGGGGACCTCGGGCCGTGTCCCCTCTGGCATCAGGTTCCCCTCGGGCCGCTTCCCCCGGGGGAATTTGGTGAGGGTGTTTGGTGAGGTGGAGGTGCAGCCGTGACCTCCCTGGTGCTGCCGTGACCTCCCCGGTGCCACCATGACCTCCCTGGTGCTTCTGTCACCCCCTTGGTGCTGCTGTGACCCCCTTGGTGCCACTGTGACCTCCTTGGTGCCACCATGTCCTCCTCAGTGCCACCATGACCCTCTCGGTGCCACTGTGACCTCCCCGGTGCTGCCATGACCCCCTCAGTGCCACCGTGACTCCCTTGGTGCTGCTGTGACCTCCCCGGTGCCACTGTGACCCCCTCAGTGCCACCGTGGCCCCCTCAGTGCCACCATGTCCCCCTCGGTGCCACCATGACCCCCTTGGTGCTGCTGTGACCTCCCCGGTGCCACCATGACCCCACTCAGTGCCACAAGGACCTGGCAGAGAGAGAGGGAAGTTCGGGATCTCCATCTCCCCCCACATCCCACCTCCGTTTTCTGGGAAAGGGAGGTGACAACCCGGCCAAGGTCACACTCGGTGACGGAGCTGTGCAGGGACAGGAGGTTTGTGGTTTTGGGGTTTTTTTGGAGGAGGGAAAGGCTTTGGGATGTCCCCGCGGTGTTTGCGGAGCGCGTGATGTCCCCGCCGGGCTGGTGGCAGAGCTGCTTGTGCGACCTTGAGAGGAGGAATCGCCTCCCTGGCCTCGCTGATAACGTTTTGTATCGGTTTGATATCAAACTGACCCCGCTGGGCTGATAAATAATTGAGGGGAAAGGAGGAAAAAAAAAAAAAAAACCAACAAACCCAAACCACAAAACTCGCCGCGATTTCTTTAAGGGGAGCTCGGGGAAGGGAGGGAGAGCAGGAGATGAATTATGGACCAAGGTTAAAAGGGGAGCAGGAGGGGCGGCATGAGCGCTGCAAAATCCATCAGCGGCGGCGGCAGCGTGGCCTCGGGCCAGGCTGGCACCAGCCCAGGGCCGGGGGACAGCGGCTGCGGTGGCGTGAGACCCCCACAGAGTGGCTTTTTTGGGGTGACACTGCGGCTCCCGGAGCCGCCCCGGGGCTTCGGGGTGTCCCCGAGGAGGCGCCAGGCGCCGGCAGCCCGCGGGGAATTCCAGGCGAATTCCAATTCGCCTCTTCCAGCTTCTTCCCTGGAAGTCAAATCCCGGCGTGCGCTGAATGAGCGATCAGCGAAAGGACGAGTTCCTGTCGCCTCTCTGCGCCTGGGACCCCTGTGGGCTGTCCGGCTGTCCCCTCCCCTGCCTGCCCGGGCTGGGCTGAGCTCCGGGAAGGGCTGGGATGGGGCAGAACATCCCAGGGATACCGGATTTGGTGCCCGAGGGTACCGGGAAAGGGACTGGGATAAGGGAGAGCATCCCGGAGATTCCGGATTTGGTGCCCGAGGGCACCGGGAAAGGGACTGGGATAAGGGAGAGCATCCCGGAGATTCCGGATTTGGTGCCCGAGGGCACCGGGAAAGGGACTGGGATAAGGGAGAGCATCCCGGAGATTCCGGATTTGGTGCCCGAGGGCACCGGGAAAGGGACTGGGATAAGGGAGAGCATCCCAGGGATACCGGATTTGGTGCCCGAGGGTACCGGGAAAGGGACTGGGATAAGGGAGAGCATCCCGGAGATTCGGGATTTGGTGCCCGAGGGCACCGGGAAAGGGACTGGGATAAGGGAGAGCATCCCGGAGATTCCGGATTTGGTGCCCGAGGGCACCGGGAAAGGGACTGGGATAAGGGAGAGCATCCCGGAGATTCCGGATTTGGTGCCTGAGGGCACCGGCAGGGGACTGGGATAAGGGAGAGCATCCCAGAGATTCCGGATTTGGTGCCCGAGGGCACCGGGAAAGGGACTGGGATAAGGGAGAGCATCCCGGAGATCCGAAATTTGGTGCTCCCGGGCTGGGCTGAGCTCAGGGAGGGGTTTGAGATGGGGCAGAGCATCCCCAAGATCACGGAATTGGTGCCCGAGGGCACCGGGAAAGGGACCGGGATGAGGAGGAGCATCTCCGTGGTGCCAGATTTGGTGCTCCCGGGCTGGGCTGAGCCCCGGGAAGGGCTGGAATAGGGCAGAGCATCCCGGGGATCCCGGGTTTGGTGCCCGAGAGCACCGGCAGGGGATTGGAATGGGGCAGAGCATCCCCGAGATCCAGGATTTTGTGTCTCCGGGCCGGTCTAAGCCCCGGGAAAGGGCTGGGATGAGGTAGAGCAGCTCCGTGATCCCGGGTTTGGTGCCCCGGGGCTGGGCTGAGCTCCAGGAGGGCTTTGGGATGGGACAGAATATCCCCGAGATCCAGGATTTGGTGCCCGAGGCCACCGGCAGAGGATTGGGATGGGGCAGAACATCCCGGGGATCCAGGAATTGGTGCCCGTGGGCCGAGCTGGCCCACTGAGCCCCACACTGGGGCCTTTGGGGGGACTGAACCCCTCGCTGGGGTCTCTAACAGGACACACCACCCTCCCCCCACCCTGCCTGATTTAATTTTCTTTTCGCTCTGTCCTGTGTCCGTGTCCCCCGTGGTGTGCCCCGTGGTGTCCCCGTGGTGTCCCCCGTGGTGTCCGTGTCCCCGTGGTGTCCCCGTGGTGTCCCCCGTGTGCTCCGGAGCCCCGTGTGTCGTCTGTGCAGTTTTCAGTCACCCAGCGCTGTTTTTGGTTTTGTTCCCGTTTCGCCGCGATCATGCCGGGTTCGGTGGGATCACCCCCGCCCCTCCATCCGCGCTGTCCCCTCCCCTCCTGCCGCATGTCCGGGAGTGGGGACAGCACTGTCACCGCGGGGGGATGGAGCCGGCACCCATCCCCTTTCCCTGGGCACCCCAGTGAGGGATGATCCCACTCCGGACATCCCATTGAGGGATGATCCCACTCCATGCGTCCCACTGAGGGATGATCCCATTCCGTGCATCCCACTGAGGGATGATCCCACTCCATGCGTCCCACTGAGGGATGATCCCATTCCTGGCATCCCATTGAGGGATGATCCCATTGAGGGATGATCCCATTCCGTGCATCCCATTGAGGGATGATCCCAGACTGTGCATCCCAGTGAGGGATGATCCCAGAACCATGCATCTCATTGAGATCTGACCCCACTGAGGGATGATCCCACTCCAGGCACCCCACTGAGGGATGATCCCATTCCTGGCATCCCATTGAGGGATGATCCCACTCCGGTCATCCCATTGAGGTCGGAGCCCCCTGAGGGATGATCCCACTCCTGGCACCCCCAGTGAGGGATGATCCCATTCCATCCATCCCATTGAGGGATGATCCATTCCAGGCATCCCGCTGAGAGATGATCCCACTCCCAGCAAGGCTCTGCCATCTCTCCTTGTTGAAATCTCCTTCCCCAGCCCCAAATTCCAGCCCTCAACCTCTGCCCCATGGCTGGGGGACCCTCCCTTGACCCCACTGTGCTCTCCTGGTGCCCACACGAGTCCCCATCTCTGCCCCACGGCCGGGCACTGTCCCCACACTCTGCCCCATGGCCGGGGACCATCCCCACACTCCGCCCCACCTCGGGGGGACCCTGCCCTGACCCCGCTGTGCTCTCCCGCTGCCCCGCGCAGATCCCGACAGGACGAGCTCGCACATGATCTCGGCGGACGATGCCGAGTACCCGCGGGAGTACCGCACCCTGGGCAACGGCACCCGGCGCTTCTCCAACGTGGGGCTGGTGCACACCTCGGAGCGCCGGCACACCGTGATCGCCGCCCAGAGCCTGGAGGCGCTCACCGGCCTCCAGAAGACGGAGATGGAGCGCAAGCGGGACGCCTTCATGGACCACCTGAAGAGCAAGTACCCGCAGCACGCCCTGGCGCTGCGCGGGCAGCAGGAGCGACTGCGGGACCAGGTAAGAGGCGATTTCCCGCGACTGCCCACGGGGTGTGGGGAGTGATTCTCGCTGGGTGGGGCGGTCTGGAGGGGAAGAGGAGTAAGGTGGGCTCTGGAGGAGCCTGGAGGTGGTCCCAGCTCCTCACAGGGGGCTCTGGAGTGGCCTGTGGGACGGTCCCTGTACCTCACAGGAAGCTCTGAGGTGGTCTGGAATTGGTCCCAGCCCCTCAGAGGTGGACAGTGTCCTGGGAAGTGATGGGTGGTGGTCCCAGCCCCTCAAAGGGTCTCTGGAGTGGCCTGGGGATGGTCCCAGCCCCTCACAGGTGGACACTGTCCCTGAAAGGAACAGATGGTGTGTGCTGGGGTGGTCCCAGGTGAGCTCTGGAGGAACTTGGGGATGGTCCTTGTCCCTCACAGGAGGCTCTGGAATGGCCTGGGGATGGTCCCACACCCTCAGAGGTGGACATTGTCCTGGGAAGTGAAGGATGGTGGTCCTTATCCCTCACAGGGGACTCTGGAGTGGCCTGGGGATGGTCCTTGTCCCTCCCGGGGGGTTCTGGGGGTGATCCCAGCCCCTCACAAGTGGACACTGCCCCTGAAAGGGACAGATGATGTGCGCTGGGGTGGTCTCAGGTGGGCTCTGGAGTGGCCAGGGGATGGTCCCAGCCTCTCACAGGTGAGACTGTCCTGGGAAGTGATGGATAGTGGTCCCAGCTCCTCACGCTGGATGTGTGTGAAGTGGGGGGGTGCCTCGTGCAGGGTTGAGAAAAATTGCCCAGGGGTGAGGAAGAGAATCCTCCGGGACTGAGGAAGTGAATGTTCCAGGGGTGAGGAAAGGAATTCTCTGGGGGTGAGGAAGACGATTTTCCCAGTATGAGGAAAAAAATCTTCCAGGTGTGAGAAAGGGAATCTTCCACGCGTGAGGAAGAGCATTCTCTAGGTGTGAGGAAGGTAATTCTCTAGGTGTAAGGAAGAGGATTCTGCAGGTGTGAGGAAGACAATTCCCCTGGTGTAAGGAGGAGAATGCCCGAAGTGTGAGGAGGAGAATTCTCCAGGTGTGAGAAAGCAAATCTTCCAGGAGTGAGGAGGAGGAGGACCTCCCAACTGTGAGGAGGAGAACCCCCAGGTGTGAGGAACAGAATCCCCAGGTGTGGGAGGAGCCCACTCCAGCCCCTACCCCTCCCTGAGGCCTCGTGGCAGGTGACATCTGGTGACCTTTGCCGAGCACAGCAGATCCCTGGGGTTGGACTACTGCAGGAGGGAGGTCCCTATCCTTGGGTTTGGGTTTTGGGGTGTGCTGGGGACCCCAAACCCCCTTGGAGCTGCTGCTGAATTCACCACGATGTCTTTTGGCTGTGTGTCCCCTGGTCCTCAGGGCAGGTGACATCTGGTGACCCCTGCTGAGACCCTCAGGGATGGGTTGTTCTGGGGGGTCCCTATCCCTGGTTTTGGGGTGTTCTGGGGATCCCAAACCCCACATTTGGCTCCCGCTGACACTGATGTGGCAGCAATAAATCCCCATGTCCCCCCCGGGCAGGGGAACCCGGATCATCCCCAAAAACCCGCAAGGGACAAAGGTGACAATTCCCAGAAGTGGCGTGGTGGAAGGAAATCCAGATTAGCCAGGAAAATCAGCAGGATCAGAGCTGCTGCCACCCCAAATGCCCCCAGATCCCCAAATTTTGGTGATGGGACAATAGTTTTGGCCAGGGGACAATAATTCATGGTGGCTTTGCTGTCACCATCAGCCACAATCCGTATTTGGGGACGGGGCAGGGGCATTTCCAGGCGCTGCTTCCCGGTAAATAAATAGGATTTTTTCCCTATTATTAGAGGGATTTAAAGACTTTCCTTTTTTTAAATAAGAAGCAGCAGCTCTCAAAAAAAAAAAAAAAAAAAAAAAAGGGAAAAAAATCCAGCTCAGGTCTGATAAGCTGCCGAGGATTTTTATAGGTGAAGGGAAGATGATCTGGATTTTGGGAATTATCTCCTTTATTCCCGAACCACTTGGAACGTGGGGGTGTCTGGGAAAATCTTGGCTCCAGCCAAACCCAACCCGGATTTTGGGGCTTGGTTGGACCCCATTCCCCACTAAAACACCCCCAAAAATCCTACAAAATCCTATTTTTATTTCCTTTCCCCTCCTCCTTTTCCTTCATTTCCCCCGCAGGCAGTAAATAATAGCGGGAATCCAGAAATCCTGGAGAGCTCAGGTGCCAACCTTTAAATGACATTGGGATCTGGGCTCTGCCTGGAACGCTAGAAACTCACTTTGATATTCCAGAGCAGAGGAAAGGATTTCAGAATTCCAGGCTTTGCTGTTTTATTGGGATTAAAATAAAATGAAATAATTTTTTTAAAAAAAAATTAAAAATAATAATAATTTAAAAAAAAAAAAAGACATCCGAGTTTGGAACATCAGAGGTGAAAAGGAACATCCCATAAAGGTCAGTGTCCCTTTCCAGCCTGGCAAAAAATCCGTTGGATTTGAGCATGGGAATGGGAAAGGGAGAGAAATGTTCGTTTTAGTCATGGGCAGAGCAAGGAGTGGGGAAAAAAATTATCCAGGGAAAAATTGCGGCAAATCTGCAGGGATGATTTAAAATCTAGGTGGGAGAAGGCTTTAAATGGGAATGTTGAGGATAAGGAGAGGAATGGGAATGGGAATGGGAATGGGAATGGGATGAGAGGCCACTGGAAATGTTGGCTGTAGGATTTGGGGGTAAATCCTGCCCTGGGAGGGAAAAATCCGCCAGGAAAAGGGGTGGGAGATGATTTTTAAGCTGCTTTCCAACATGAATTTTTCCGTGATTCCGATGCTCTGGGAATGGGATTCGGATGGAGCCGCCCTGTGGTGCCTCGTGTTGAGGATGTGGAAATCCGGGAACTGTTGTTGGAAAAATGAGGAATAGTTAGAAAAACGAGGAAAATTCAGGGAAATAATCCTGCGGTTGAAGGAGTCACTCCATCCCCCATCCCCGGTTCCAATATCCCGTTTATTTTGGATGCGTTTTTCCACACGGGCTGGGAAAGAGTGGTTTTATGCAGATGGATCCTAAATCCTAGAAAAAAGGGGGATTACGGACCCATTTCTCATCCATCACCAGGGAAAAGCTGCGTTGTGGTTTAACCCCTTCCTCTCCTGGCCTTGAGCCCCGGACCCCACCCGGAGGTGAGGTTCCCAAAAAAAAATGAAGTGTCCAAAACCTTGGATTTCAGGCTGTCCTGTTCTGCAGCAAGGAAACGAAAACAAAAAACGAAATCCAGGGAAAGGCTGGAGCTGAGTGTTCCGTGCCTGACGGCAGCAGATTTGCAGCTGCCTGGAATAAATCCAGCTCGGGAATAAATCAATGGGAGCCGGGGCGGGAATCCGGCACCCGGAGCCACGGGGGGGACAGGGGGACAAGGGGGGGATGAAGGAAGGGAGGAGAGTTGGGATGAAGAAAAGGATGAAGGTTTGGATGAATGTTGGGAAGGACGTTGGGATGAAGGTTGGGATGAAAGTTGGGATACAGAAAGGGATGAAAGTTGGGATAAACGTTGAGATGATGGTTGGGATAAAAATTGGGATGAAGGTTGGGATGTTGGGATGCAGAAAGGGATGAGGGCTGGGATGAAGGAAAGGATGAAGGTTGGGATGAAGGTTGGGGTAAAAATTGGGATGAAGGAAGGGATGAATGTTGGGATGTAGAAAGGGATGAAGGAAAGGATGAAGGCTGGGATGAAGGAAAGAATGAAGGTTGGGATAAGGGTTGGGATAAAAGTTGGGATGAAGGTTGGGATAAGGGTTGGGACGAAGGCTGGGATAAGGATTGGGATAAAGATTAGGATGAAGGTGGAAGTGCAGATGGAGAGGCCGGGAAGGAAGAAGGAAGGGATGAAGGTGGGGCAGGCAGGGATAAGATTTGGGCTTCATCTGGGTGCACGCAGGGATGAGGGAAGGGATGAAGGTGGAGGGACAGGTAGGGATCTGGGTGTGGCCTCCTGTGGTTCTGATGGAGCAGAGATGATCCTGTACAAGGGTGCAGTTTTCCTCTGAAGGTCCAGTGGTGGTGAGATGAGCCCAGTGTCCCTCTAGGAATCCGGTGGAAACAGGCTGCTGTGTTGTTCCAAATCCCAGGTTTTATCCAGGTGGGAATTCTCGGCTCCTCCCCCTGGGTGGAGCATCTCCCAATGGGATGATGGAATTTTATCAGCCATGCAGTGAGCCTCGACGGCCCATTAACAGCAGATATTCCCTGGAGGGAGGATGGGATAGATAAGAAGCGATAAGAAGAGATAAGAACACTGCCCCACCTGGTTTGAACAGCAGATCTCCCCCAGAGTGATGAGGGACAGGTTCTGGAAGAGATAAGAACACTGCCCCAGCTGGTTTAACAGCAGATATCCCCCAGAGTGATAAGGGACAGGTTCTGGAAGAGATAAGAACACTACCCCACCTGGTTTGAACAGCAGATCTCCCCCAGAGTGATAAGGGACAGATCCTGGAAGAGATAAGAACGCTGCCCCAGCTGGTTTAACAGCAGATATCTCCCCAGAGTGATAAGGGACAGATCCTGGAAGAGATAAGAACACTGCCCCAGCTGGTTTAACAGCAGATATTCCCCAGAGTGATAAGGGACAGATCCTGGAAGAGATAAGAACACTGCCCCAGCTGGTTTAACAGCAGATATCCCCCAGAGTGATAAGGGACAGGTTCTGGAAGAGATAAGAACACTGCCCCAGCTGGTTTAACAGCAGATATCTCCCCAGAGTGATAAGGGACAGGTTCTGGAAGAGATAAGAACACTGCCCCAGCTGGTTTAACAGCAGATATCCCCCAGAGTGATAAGGGACAGGTTCTGGAAGAGATAAGAACACTGCCCCAGCTGGTTTAACAGCAGATATCCCCCAGAGTGATAAGGGACAGGTTCTGGAAGAGATAAGAACACTGCCCCAGCTGGTTTTAACAGCTGCCCATTAACAGAAGATTCCCCCGGGAGTTACGAGGGATGGATCATGAAAGAGATAATGGAAACACCTCTCCAAAACCTCCTCTGGTTTCAACAGCTGGCAATAGAGCACACACTGCTGGTGACATCTTGCATTGTGACCCAAGGCACCAGTGCAGGACAGGCTGGGCTGTGTCCCCAAGCTGTCCCCCAGCTCTGCTGTCACTGGGGGTCCCAGCTGTGTCCCCATCCTGTGCTCTGCTGTCACTGGGGGTCCCAGCTGTGTCCCCATCCTGTGCTCTGCTGTCACTGGGGGTCCCAGCTGTGTCCCCATCCTGTGCTCTGTTGTCACCAGGGGGGTCCCAGCTGTGTCCCCATCCTGTGCTCTGCTGTCACCAGGGGGGTCCCAGCTGTGTCCCCATCCTGTGCTCTGTTGTCACCAGGGGGGTCCCAGCTGTGTCCCCATCCTGTGCTCTGTTGTCACCAGGGGGGTCCCAGCTGTGTCCCCATCCTGTGCTCTGCTGTCACCAGGGGGGTCCCAGCTGTGTCCCCATCCTGTGCTCTGTTGTCACCAGGGGGGTCCCAGCTGTGTCCCCATCCTGTGCTCTGCTGTCACTGGGGATCCCAGCTGTGTCCCCATCCTGTGCTGTGCTGTCACCAGGGGGATCCCAGCTGTGTCCCCAACCTGTGCTCTGCTGTCACTGGGGATCCCAGCTGTGTCCCCATCCTGTGCTCTGCTGTCACTGGGGGTCCCAGCTGTGTCCCCATCCTGTGCTCTGCTGTCACTGGGGATCCCAGATGTGTCCCCATCCTGTGCTCTGCTGTCACTGGGGGTCCCGGCCGTGTCCCCATCCTGTGCTGTGCTGTCACCAGGGGGGTCCCAGCTCCGCTGTCACAGGGGGCCGCGGGGGGTTGAAATTTGGGATGGGATTGTGCGGCTGGGACAGCGGGGGCTGCTTTCCAGGTGGGAGGGGCTGTTCCCAGGAATCCTCTGCCCTTCCTGATGGCGCCGTCTGATGGCTCTGGGCTGTGAGGGCCGTGCAGGGGACACAGGTGGCACCGGACACAGGTGGCACCGGGCACAGGGGGCACCGGGCACAGGTGGCACTGGGGTCCCGCAGAGGGGTCCCAGAGAGTACAGGGGGAGCCCGCTGGGGTTGATGGAGGTGTGTGAATCCAGGTGTGAACCCAGATGTGTGTGAATCCCTGGGTACAGCCCTTTGCACATCCATATGCACATCCACGTGTGCACACATCCCTGTGTGTATCCATGTGTGCTTCCATGAGGGTATCCATGGGCATATCCCTATATTTCCCTCTCTTATCCATGTCCATATCCATGTCCACATCCATGTATTTCTCTGTATTTCCATGTCCATATCCCCGTATTTCCCTGTATTTCCATAGCCATATCCATATCCCTGTGTTTCCATGTCCTTATCCACGTCCATATCCCTGTATTTCCCTGTGTTATCCATGCCCATATCCATATCCCTGTATTCCCCTGTGTTTCCATGCCCATATCCATGTCCATATCCCTGTATTTCCATGTCCATGTCCCAGTATTCCCCTGTGTTCCCATGTCCATATCCCCGTATTCCCCTGTATTTCCATGCCCTTATCCATGTCCATATCCCTGTATTTCTTTGTATTTCCATGCCCACATCCATGTCCACATCCCTGTTTTTCCATGCCCATATCCCTGTATTCCCACATCCCTGTATTCCCGTTATTCCCTCACGCGCTCTCCCCTCTCCCCGCCCCTCCCCTCCGCAGGCCCCGCCCCCCCGGCGCCCATTAGCGCCCCCTGCCGGCGGCGCGGAAAGGGGGCGTGGCGGAGGCGCGGTTGCCATGGTGACGGCGCCGCGGGCGGGGCGGGGCGGGGCGGGCCCGGCGGCGGGAGGTGGCGGCTCCGAGCCGAGCGGGGCCGAGCGGGGCCGAGCGCGGCCGAGCGGGGCCGAGAGCGCGGCCGAGCGGGGCCGAGCGGCGCTGCGGATCCCGACCCGCAGCGCTCACCTGCCGCAGGTACCGGGCGGGAATGCGCGGGATGGCGCGGGATGGAGCGGGGCGGAGCGGGGCGCATCCCTCCGGGTGTCCGCCACCCGCTGCTGCAGTTCCCCCCGCCGATCTCCCCCTGCCCCTCAGCTGTCCTGGTGTCGCTCCTACCCACCGCAGTATCCCCCTCCCCAAAATTCCCACTCCGACGTGCCGGTTCCCTTCTCCCACCCCGGGGTGTCCTTACCCTGGCCCCAGACCCCGGGCAGTCCCTCCGCCTTCCCTTTTCCTTTAACCCCCCCTTTTTCCCGCCCCCCTCTTTCCTCCAAGCCCCCCTTTCCCTTCCCCGGGGGTCTCCCCCGTCCCCAGTGTCGCGGCGGGGAGGGGGTGGCATCGTCCCTGCTCTGCCCTTTGGTGCTGCAGCACGGGGGGGCTCCCCTTGTCCCCTCCGGGCGCACGAGGGGGGGGGGGTCGTGCCACCCGCCATGAGCAGCCCCCACCGTCCCAGGGCAGCTCTGCGTTGTCACCCGTGTCCCCGTGCCCCGGCGGGGGACACCCGATTCCTTCTGGCCCCCCTCGGGCAGCGGAGAGGGGCAGATGGTGGCCTGGGCACGCCGCGTCCCCGCGCCCTGCGGGCGCTTTTGTCGCCTCCAGCTCACCTGGCCCAGCGTCCTTCCCGCGGGGACACCCAGGGGTGCCCCCAAACCGGACCCCTGCGGTGGCAAGGTGTGACCAAACCCCCCCAGGAGGTGCCACACGGCCTCGGCGTGAGCTTGTCACCCCCGGGGTGCCCGGTTGGGCTGGGGGTGCCCCGCACGGACAGGTCTGGGGGTACCTGGGCGCTCAGTGAGCGCCGGCTGAGGCCACGCGGGTGACAGAGGGGACACGGAGGGTCCCTCGGGGCTCTTCGCCGCGGTGTCATCTTGGTGTCTCCAGAGGTGGAGAGTGACGGGAGGCGCTGGGGAAGCGCTGAAATGGTGGAGCGGGAGCGCGCGTGGCCGCCGGGAGTAACACGAGAGCGGTGTGTGTGTGTGTGTGTGTGTGTGTGTGTGTGTGCGTGTCCCCGGGACTGCTGCCGGAGCCGGCCCGATCGATTCCCTCGTTTCGCCTCCCCCCCGCCCGCCGCCGGCGATTCCCGCCTCGTTCCAGCAGACCTGACTGGGAATGGGGGCTCTGGATGTCAGGCAGAATTCCGTGTGTTACCCCGCTTCTCCTTGTTTGGTTTGTTTGGTTTGTTTTTTTTTTTAATGGAAGCGGGTCCTGAAGTCCTCAAGAAGTGGGTAAAAAGCGGGCTGGGGACAGCGATGACAGCGCCAGGGAGGGCAGGAATGAGTTAATGGGAGTCAGGCAGGGAGAGACCCTGGAGGTGCCCTGCAGGAATTGGAGGTGGGATGTGGGATTGGCACTGTTGGGTTTGTGGGGCTGCCCCTTCCTCCCTCTGTGAGGGCTGTGAGGATTCCTGCTGCCCCCAGCACACACGGGCAAGGTGAACGTGTCCATCCCTCCTTCCATTCATCCATGGATCCATCCATCATCCATCCCTCCATCCATCCCTCCATCCATCCATCCATCCCTCCATCCATCCATCCCTCCATCCATCCATCCCTCCATCCATCCATCCCTCCATCCATCCCTCCATCCATCCATCCATCCATCCATCCTTCCATCCATCCCTCCCTCCCTCCCTCCCTCCATCCATCCATCCATCCATCCCTCCCTCCCTCCCTCCCTCCCTCCCTCCCTCCCTCCCTCCCTCCCTCCCTCCATCCATCCCTGCCCTGAACTTTCCCGCCGTTCCTAACCCAAATTTCCCTCCTCCTGCCCGTGACCTCGGGGGTCGTGACGAGCCGCTCCCCGCGGTGGCTTTTCGGGGAGGGGACACCAAATCCCTGCAGCAGCAGCAGCAGCCGCCGCTCCTCCATCCCTGCGGCTCCGCCAACCCCGGCTCAGGAGGGGACAGAGGAAGGGCAGGGCGGGCTCCACAGCGGAGTCTTCCTCACCCGCAGCTTTACCGTGGCCGCTCAGCCCCCCCCTCCCTGCCGCCACCCCCCGGGGGGACCCTGCGGTGGGGTGTGACCCCCCCGAGGGGTCCCCAACCCTTGTCCTTTGCTTCTCCCAAGGATTTATCCATCTCCCTTGCTTCTCACAAGGATTTATCCGTCTCCTTTGCTTCTCACAAGGATTTACCCATCTTTTCTGCGTTCAGGGGTGCCGGCTGGATTTTGGGGGGGCTCACCCCGGAGCTCCCCGGGGCTGTGCGCGGCGGGGAAGCGGAGCGCTGCTCGCTGCCTGCCGCCTTTTTTTTTTTTTTTTTTTTTTTACCTTGCGTCCCCTATTGTGTTTGGTCCACCTACGCCGTGCCGTTGCCATGGCCACGGTGCCATCCGATCTGCCCGACTCCTGCCAGCTTCCCCCTTGCCCTGCCCTGCCCCAAAAAAAAAACCCCCCTCACCGGCCCGGGCAGCGCGGGGGGGGTGACTGCTGAGGGGACACCTTGACCCCCGTGCGGGGCTCTGGGGCTCTCCCGCATTAAATCAAAGACCCCCCCCGAAACTCATGAGCGGGCTGAGGGTGCGCTGAGCACCAAAATTCGGATCCCCGAGGGCACCCGAGGCTCGGGAGAGGAGCCTGACCTTGGCCGGGGCTGCTGCAGGATTTTTTTTTTTTTTGGAACCCCCAGCATGGCTGCTGCTCCTCGGCAGGAGCACGTCCTGATGCATTCATTGCTCCGAGCAGGCGCTGCGGGTTCGCCTCGGATTCACCGGGAGAGGAGGAGGAGGAGGAGGAGGAGGAGGCTCGAGACAGGGCCAGGCACGCCAAGCCACCCGTGGCCAGCGGGGTCGCGGCTGCGGTGTCACCTGCGCTGTCCCCAAGGGGCCGCGGTGGAGGTCGGGGCTGTAATTAGGGCTCGGAGAGGAGGAGGAGGAGGATGTGCGGGGGCAGGTGGAGGGGCCTGGAGGGGAAAGTTGGAGCTGAAGGGGTCGGCCTGACGTTGAGTGGCCGTGACAGGCGGCTGTGGCATCTCTGATGTCACCTCGATGGCCGTCAGAGCCTTCTTGGGGGTGGAGGGGCCGCAGAGCCTGAAAGAGGAGCGGCAAAACCTCGGGGGGACACACGGAGGCACCTGAGGAGCCCAGGTGTGACAGGAACGAGCCCCAGCCCTCCTGCATCCCGCCCTGTCCCCGCTGTCCCCTCCCCTGGCCGCGTTCGGGAGGCGCCTGCAGTAATTGCGAGACCTCAGGTGACAAAATCTGCATCTCCGCTCTGCCTGGTCACCGTTTGCATTCTTCTCCCCTTGTCTTGTCATGCTGCTCTTTCCGCTTTAATTCACTTTCGCCGGCGCTGAAAAGCATTTTTTAAAAACCCCTCAACAAAACAAACAAACCAAACAAAAAAAACTTTAATAAGGGGAAACAGATTAAATTCACTTGGCTGTTATTTTTTCAAGGAGATTTTTGTTTGTCAAGACGCGGCGCCCGAGGGGTGTGGGGTGGGGGGACTCGATCGGAAGCTGGAACTCCTGGAAATGAGTTAATTAAAAAGCCGATGAAGCCGCCTCTGTCCTCCCTCGGAGCGCGGCGTGCCGGGGCGGCGGCGGCTGCTGCCGCTGCCCGTTCGAGAGGGACACGGCCGTGCCTCGTTAATCACCAACAGATTTGGGGTTTAATTGCCAGCCGGGGGAAGTCCCCCTCGGACAAGGCGCTGACTCACTTGTGTTTCATTTCATTTAACTCCTCGTCTGCTCCTGGGACAGCCACAACCACCCGTTAATTTCTTTCTCTTCAGTCTTAACTCCCCAAAATATTCCCGATGACATCACTCCAGCCCTGCTTTTCCTCCTCGGTGTGTGTGTGTGTGTGTGTCCATCCCTCCGAGAGCTGGCGGCCGCATCTCCAACCCCTCCCTGCTTTTCCTGCCCCTCATCCCCGGGGCTTTGGGGACCTTCAGCTCCTCGTTATCCCCTCGTTCGGCAGCGCCCCGGACATGACTCTCATTGTAATTATAAATCGCAGCCTCTGTAATTCCCCCCTCCCCGCACCTTCCTGCCGCAAGGAGCCCGCCTGCTTTATGGCTCGGAACGAGGCTGTCGCTTCCAATCCTCTCCCGGCCCATTATCTCCCCTTTGATGCTTTTGAAGAGCCAGCGAAATGTTAATTCCTCCTCTCCTCTCCTCTCCTCTCCTCTCCTCTCCTCTCCTCTCCTCTCCTCTCCTCTCCTCTCCTCTCCTCTCCTCTCCTCTCCTCTCCTCTCCTCTCCTCTCCTCTCCTCTCCTCTCCTCTCCTCTCCTCTCCTCTCCTCTCCTCTCCTCTCCTCTCCTCTCCTCTCCTCTCCTCTCCTCTCCTCTCCTCTCCTCTCCTCTCCTCTCCTCTCCTCTCCTCTCCTCTCCTCTCCTCTCCTCTCCTCTCCTCTCCTCTCCTCTCCTCTCCTCTCCTCTCCTCTCCTCTCCTCTCCTCTCCTCTCCTCTCCTCTCCTCTCCTCTCCTCTCCTCTCCTCTCCTCTCCTCTCCTCTCCTCTCCTCTCCTCTCCTCTCCTCTCCTCTCCTCTCCTCTCCTCGATTTTTGGACAAATTCAGCCTGGAAGGTGCTGGCAGGGGGTGCAGCTGGGGATGTCCCCTCTGTGTCCCCTGGTTTAGGGATGCTGCAGGGATGTCCCCTCTGTGTCCCCAAGCCTGGGGGTGCAGCAGGGCTGTTCCTGTGCCTGCCCCACCTCCTCGGTGCTTTTTCGGGCCGTTTGGGATCGGGCGGAGGACGCTCGGGGGGGGTGGTGGTGGTGGGGTGGTGGTGGTGGCCGCAGTGACAGATGGAGCCCACCAAGCGCCAGCGTGGCGCTGCCACCCTTGGCACTGGCAAAAACCAGCGCCAGATTGTCACGCCTGGCGCTGGCAGGGGACAAGCAGCGCGTCCCTGTCCCCCGGGGAAAGCTGGGATCCGCTGGGATGGTGTTCACGGTCCCTGGCCCTGCCAGAAGGTTCTGGAATCCCTCCCGCGGTGGGATGTGGTGTGCGGTGGGGCTGTGATTTATGGGCCTTGGGTTGATAAGCTCGTCCAGTCATCCCCAAAATGATAAATAAAAAATCCGGTGCTGGCGGCAGATTAGGATCAGCAATATCGGGGCACGGGGAAAATGACTGAGGGCTGCTGGACGGTGAAATGAGGAGCAGGGGAGGGGGAAAGCGAGGAAAGTTGGGGAAGGGAAAAGTCCAGGAGTGTCCTCAGCCCCCCTGGAGAGGGAAATAAATTTTTTTAAAAATGGGAAAAATGGGAAGAATCCCCAACTCCAGCAGGGACAGGACCATCCCCAGAGCCTTTGGAGAGGGAAATAAATTTTAAAAAATGGAAATAATGGGAAGACCCCCCCCGTTCTGCCACGAACTGGGCTGGGGCCTGTGGGGGCTGGGCCGGGCTGGTTTGCCTGCAGCTCCTGGACTATCAGATCTCATGGAAAGCCCATTCCGGCCATTAAATGGAGGGAATTAGGGAGCTGAGGGATTTGGAGGGGGCTGAGTGTCCCCTGTGTGTGCTCAGTGTCCCCTGTGTGTGCCCAGGGTCACCTGCCTGTGCCCAGGGTCACCTGTGTGTGCCCAGTGTCCCCTGTTCATGCCCAGTGTCCCCTGTGTGTGCTCAGTGTCCCTTTGTGGGTGCCCAGGGTCACCTGCCTGTGCCCAGTGTCCCCTGCTCGTGCCCAGTGTCACCTGTGTGTGCCCAGTGTCACCTACCCTGTACCCAGCATCACTTGCCCTGTATCCACATCCCTTTCTCTGTGCCCAGCATCACTTGCCCTGTTCCCAGCTCCCTTTCCCTATTCCCAGCTCCATTTCCCAGTCCCCAAATCCTTTCCCTGTCCCCACATCCTTTCTCCATCCCCAGCTCCCTTTCCCTATTCCCAGCTCCAATTCCCTGTCCCCAGCTCCCTTTTCCCAGCCCCCATTCCCTGTCCCCACCTCCATTTCCCTGTCCCCACATCCTTTCCCTATTCCCATCTCCTTTTCCCTATTCCCATCTCCCTTTCCCTATTCCCAACTCCGTTTCCCTGTCCCCACCTCCCTTTCCCAAACCCTTCCCCTCCCGGCAGCGCCGCGCCCGTGGCTCCACACTCCAGGTCTCTCCATTCATCCCCCCCGCCCCCCCCAACCCAAACTCCGAGGCGGCTTCTCCTTTTCCCGGGAATATTTTGGGACATCTCGGCGTGCCCGGGGCGGGCTGGGCTCCCGCTGGGCGTTATCTCCAGCCGGGTGATCCCGGTCGGGAATTTTTGCTCCCGCCGGTGCCTCTGAGTCACGGCGTGCCCTTGGAAAAGGCCTTTGTGCCTCCAGGCGTGTCTGCAGGAAACCTCGGCGCTCTTTAGCTCAAAACCCTTCTAAAAAGCTTTTTAAATTCTTTTTTGGGGTTTTTTTTTTGAGGCTGAGCTCGGTTTGGAAACTCCTGGAGTTGTGTGGAATGTGGATGTGAGCTGGAATGGGAATGGGGCTGGGATAAACTGAGGTTTGGGGTGAGGAGAGCAGGAGGATTTGTGTTTGTGCTCGTGGGCAGCAGGAAAGGGGAAAGCAGCGAGGAGTGAAGGGAAAGGAGCAGCAAATCCGCCCACGGATCCGGGAATTCCTGGGATAGAAATTCGGTGCTGGTCCAACATTTCTGCAGCTTCTCCCGGCACTTCCCGGGACTGGGGGGGGAAGGGCACCGGAATGAAATTATTTAATTAATTAAATAATTTTAATTATTTAAATAATATTTTAAAATTTAAATCCGGTTTGGATTTTAAAATAATCATTAACAAAAAAACCAAATCATTCTCTAAGCAAAAAAAAAAAAAAAAAAAAAACCAGGTTTGCAGGGGAATAAAAGCGAGAGGGTGGGTGAGGTGCGAGGGGGGAGGACGGAGCAGAGGAGAACTTTGATCCCAATAAAATCCCGTCGGGACAAAAGCTGCTTTGTGCCCGTCTCTCCCACCTCACCCATCATCATCCTGGTGATTTCTGCTCCCGGACGTGTGGATCCCACTCCTTGTCCCTGGATCCCATCCTGTGTCCCTGGATCCCATCCTGTGTCCCTGGATCCACTCCTTCCCCCTGGATCCCACTCGCTGGTGTTCGTGCCGCTGCCCCGAGCATCCCTCAGGGATTCCAGGCTCCTTGGAATCTCTGGATCCATCCCTTTTCCCTGGATCCCACTGCTCGTCCCTGGATCCCGCTCCTCACCCCTGGATCCATCCCCTTATCCCTGGATCCCACTCCTCATCCTTGGATCCTTCTCTCCGGATCCCATCCCTCATCCCTGGATCCCACTCCTCATCCCTAGATCCATCCCTTTCTCCTGGATCCCTTTTTTGTCCCTGGATCCATCCCTTTTCCCTGATCCCGCTCCTTGTCCCTGGATCCTTCTCTCTGGATCCCACTCCTCATCCCTGGATCCCACTGCTTGTCCCTGGATCCCACGGCTTGTCCCTGGATCCCACTCCTTTTCCCTGGATCTCGCTTTTCCCTGGATCCCACTGCTTGTCCCTGGATCTCTCTTTTCCCTGGATCCCATTCCGCATCTCTGGATCCCATTCCTCATCCCTGGATCCCACTCCTCATCCCTGGATCCTTCTCCCTGGCTCCCACCCTCTGGTGTTCGCGGTTGCGCCGCCCCCAGCACCCTCCGGGATTCCCGGGATCCCAGGCTCTCCCAGGGCGATCCCTGTGGATCGGGGAGCTCCGGATCCGGCCGGGCCGTGAGCGGTGCCAGCTCCTGTCACCGGCCGTGTCACATCGCTGTGACAGCGGCGACAACGCCGCGCGGGGACAGGGCGGGGGGCGGGGGCAGAGCGGGGGAGGGGGTTGGGAATAAAAAAAAAAAATCCCTGGAAAATGAACGTTATCGTGACTTCCAGCCACACCGGCAGCCCTTTTCCTTCCTTTTTCACCCCAATTTTTCTTCGACCCCCCCACCCCCTTTTTACCCCCCCCCCAAAAAAAAAAAACTCCATTAACCCTTTGGGAACCAGAGCAGGATTAAATCCTCAAAGAAAAAAAAAACCCAAAAGTCAAAGCAAGGATCTTAATGGTATTTTTTTTATTTTTTTTTTGTTTTTGTGTGTGTGTGTGTGTTTTCTTCTGTTGTTTTATCTTTTATTTTCTTCGTCGTCGTCGTCGTTGTTGTTGTTAGCAACCCAACTACTGGAGCTTTAAGGTCAGTATTTCGGATTTTCGGGTTTTTTTTCCTGCTTTTCTCTTTGAAATGCGTGTGCTGTGGCTCTGGAGGGGGACGTGGGAGCTCGGGGTGGATTTTTGTTGTTGTTGTTTCGGATGAGGATCCCTGAGCTGAAATGATTTTGCTCCCAGCTCAGCTGAAGGTCGTGAGGGGGATTTTTTTTGTTCTGAGCGCTCACCCCACAGCCGCCGCTGCTCTGGGGTTGTTTCCTCACAAAAATTTTGGGAAAAGGATGGGAAAATTCCATCCCCTGAATCCCACCCCAGCTCCCCAAATCCCGGGCGGTTTTTGGGATTCCAAACCCAGAGGGGGTTTTTTGGGGGGGGGACGGGGCCATCCTGGAGGTTTTTTTAGGACTTCCAAGGGGGTGGAAAAATCCCTCTGGGAATTCTAGTGGAGAGGTCGGGTCCCAGTCCTCCCCCAAAACTTTTCCATTCCCTAAATCCCACTCAATTCCCGAAAATCCCGGTCAGTTTTTGGGATTCCAAACCCAGAGGGTTTTTTGGGACTTCCAAGTGTAGGGTGGAAAAATCCCTCTGGGAATTCCAGTGGAGAGGTCGGGTCCCAGTCCTCCCCCAGAACTTTTCCATCCCCTAAATCCCACCCAATTCCCAAAAATCCCAGGCGGTTTTTGGGATTCCAAACCCAGAGAGGTTTTTTTTTTTTTGGGACAGGGCCATCCCGGAGGTTTTTTTAGGACTTCCAAGGGGGTGGAAAATCCCTCCGGGAATTCCAACGGAGAGATCGGGGGTCTCCCGCTTTAAATCCTTGGCCGGGGGCATCCCGGAGGTTTTTTTAGGACTTCCAAGGGAGTGGAAAATCCCTCCGGGAATTCCCGCGGAGAGGTCGGGGCGCTCCCGCCGTGCCGATGCCGGGGGCGTGCCGGCTCCCGGTGGGACGCCAGAAAAACGGGAAAGATCCAAGAGCTCCGCAGAACTCCTTTGGAGCCGGGCTTTTAAGAGAACATCAAAAAGCAGCCGAGGAAAAAAAAAAAAAATTAAAAGAAAAAGACACAAAAGTGAAAAAACCGGCAGGGGACACACACAGGACGCGTTTGTCTTTAAAACGAAATTTCTGCAGCGGGTTTTTTGGGGTTTTTTTGGGTTTTTTTGTTGTTGTTTTTTTGTTGTGGTTTTTTTGGGGTTTTTTTGTTTGTTTTGGGGGTTTTTTGGGGGGCGTTGTGGTTTTTGTTTATTTTGAGGGTTTTTTGGGGTTTTTTGGTGGGTCTTTTTGGGGTTTTTTTTTTTGTTTGTTTTGTTTTGGTTTTTTTTCCCCACACCGTTCTCCACCCTCGGGATGGCGGGTGATAATTCCCAGAAATCCGAGTTTCCCTGCGGGAAGCCATTTCCACCTCGAGAGGGTGAAAAGCGGAGTTCTGGCTTTCCTGGTGAATTTTAAGGAATCGGTTTGATAATAACAACAACAACGACATCACCAATAATATAATAATAATAATAATAATAATAATAATAATAATAATAATAATAATAATAATAATACAATTAGGAAACAGATTAAGCAAAAAGGAAACTATGGCCAGGAATTCCGCCATATTCGCCAATTTATTATTTTGAAAACGACCCTTTCTATTTCATCAATCTCCTTGAATATTCACGGATTTTTTTTTTCCCACGAACTAATTTCCATATTCCAGGAGCTGTTTGGCATGGCCCCTCCTTGGGTTTGCCTTTTTACAGCGTGAGTGGTTTTTTGGCCGTGTCTTCATTAATCACCTCCAGTTTGGGCTTGGGTTTGTACTTTTTTCGGATGGTGGATGCTGATGGTTGGTTTGTCAATGGCAGGGGGGTTTCTTTTACATCATTATTTGGTGTTATTTTGGTCAATCAGAGAGTTTTAACCGTATTTTATCAATAGCAGGAGGTTTTTTACATGACTATTTGCTGTTATTTTGATCAATCAGAGAGTTTTAATCATATTTTATCGATAGCAGAGGGGTTTTTACATGATTATTTGGTGTTATTTTGGTCAATCAGAGAGTTTTAACCATATTTTATCAATATCGGGGCTTTTACATGATTATTTGCTGTTATTTTGGTCAAACAGAGAGTTTTAAGCGTATTTTATCAATAGCAGGAGGTTTTTTACACGATTATTAGATGATATTTTGGTCAAACAGAGAGTTTTAAGCGTATTTTATCAATAGCAGAGGGGTTTTTTACGTAATTATTTGGTGTTATTTTGGTCAATCAGAGAGTTTTAAGCATATTTTATCAATAGCAGAGGGGTTTTTACATGATTATTTGGTGTTATTTTGGTCAATCAGAGAGTTTTAACCATATTTTATCAATATCGGGGCTTTTACATGATTATTTGGTGTTATTTTGGTCAAACAGAGAGTTTTAAGCGTATTTTATCAATAGCAGGAAGTTTTTTGCATGATTATTTGGTGTTATTTTGGTCAGTCAGAGAGTTTTAAGCATATTTTATCAATAGCAGGAGGTTTTTTACACGATTATTAGATGATTTTTTGGTCAATCAGAGAGTTTTAAGAGTATTTTATCAATAGCAGAGGGGTTTTTACATGATTATTTGGTGTTATTTTGGTCAATCAGAGAGTTTTAATCATATTTTATCAATAGCAGAGGGGGTTTTACATGATTATTTGGTGTTATTTTGGTCAATCAGAGAGTTTTAAGCGTATTTTATCAATAATAGGGTTTTTTTCACATGTTCACTGGGTGTTAGCACAGGAACGGGGAAACTGAGGCACGGCGGGGACAGACGGGATGGGATTTTCCAGCAGCACAACCTGCAGCAGGGTCGGGGCTGGAATCCCAGATTTGGGGCTCTTTTCCTCCAGCTCTTCCTGCTGGAGCTGATTTTTGGGTTGTTGGGGGGTTTTTTTGTTTTTTGTGGGTTTTTTTTTTTGCATTTCAAACCCACCCTCAGAGCCTTTTAAAAATTATTATTATTTCCAGGGAAAGAAAAATATTTTTTATTATTATTATTTTTTAATTTTATTTTTAAAATTTATTTTATTACATTTTTATTCTATTTCTTTTTAATTTTTTTTATTTTACTATTTTCCCACGGGCGTTCCCTGCCCCTGGCTGTGCCAGCAAATCCTGCCTCGAATTCCCAGAATTCCAAGAGAGCCCAGCCGTGTCACCTGCCACTGCCATGTCCTTGTCACTATCCTGGGTCCCCCCTGGGTGCTGAGCCCTTGATCCCCACCCAGGGCTTGTCCCTTGTCCCTTGTCCCTTGTCCCCCTGTCCCCTCTCTGCTCCGTCCTCCCCCTGGCCTTGCTCCCCGTCCATCAGCATCCCTGAGGATGCGATAATTGAGTTATTTTTGGAAGATTCCATCACCCGAGGCAGAGCAGGGACCGAGCTGAGCCCCGGCAGGGAAAGGGGTGGCTGAGGGTCGAGGAATGTCATCCCGACCCCAAAAAGCGTCTCCTGCCCCTTATCCCGCCCTAATCTCCATCCTGGGGTGCTCCAGGGTCTCCTGGCGGGATGGATTCCAGGCTCATTCCCATCAGAGAAATCCAGGGATAAAAGCCCGTCGGAATTCACCGGGAGGTCAATAATTCATGTCAGGAGAGGGGTGGGGTGAGGAGGAGTGGGCACCGCGTGTCCCCTCACTGGGGCTCATCCCCATCCCAAATCCCTTCCAGCCCCTCCAGCACCTTCCCCTGCGAGCAGCCACACCTCCCTGGGATCTCCTTTTTCCCGGGAAGATCCCAGCCTCATCCCGATCCCTCCGAGGAAGGCGCGGGGGCCAGCGGCAGCGTCAATATTCATGAGGCTGCAGAGGAATTGAAATGTTTGAAATATTCATCGGGTAGGCGGGATGATTTTCTGGCTGCCGGCAGGAAAATCGGGGAGAGGGGACGAGCAGCGCGCCCCGCGCGTCCCCGTTTTTGGGGACAGAGAGGGGTGGCCTTGGCTTTGGGGACGGCGACAACCGGCCGCTGTCACCTGCAGAGGTGCTGGGATTGGGATGAGGGAGTGGGGAAAAACCCCATCCCAAAAACGTCCCGCTCACATCTGGAAGGGGGACGGGCCTTTCCTTTGGTCAAGGGGTCCGTTTTTGGGGGTTTTTTTGGGTTTGGGGTTTTTTTTTTAAATAAAACCCCCCGCCCTAATCGGATTTGAAGGGTAATCCTGTTAACGTTGAGATCGGGATTAATTCTGGGTTAATCGGGATAATCCTGACAAAATGTTGAGCATTAGACGCCGGGTGAATTATTGCTGCCGGCGGCGGGAACGGTTTTAATTTGGTGGCGAGACGGGGACGGGGAGAGAGAGGAGGGGACCGGGAATTCGGCGATGGAGAGGCCACAACCCCTTGGATTGGGGGAAAATTCCTGGAAAAAAAAACCCCTTTGGATGGTGCTCAGAGCGCCCCGGGCCTCTCGTTCCTTCCACTTTCCGCCCAAATTACCTCCGGTTTTCCCTCCTTCCCTGCCCAGCTGGGCATCTCCCGGGAGCTGGGAGGGTGGGATTCCTTCCTGCCCGGAATTCTCCGCTCCTGGCCGGTGGAGCTGAGGGAAAACCGCGGAGCTGAGGGGTTTGGGTTTCACCGGGATCCGGGCGGGATCGGATGTCCGAGCAGGGAATGGCCGGCCCCGGGATGCAA
Organism: Chamaea fasciata; assembly: GCF_029207755.1. Classification (NCBI taxonomy): domain Eukaryota; kingdom Metazoa; phylum Chordata; class Aves; order Passeriformes; family Sylviidae; genus Chamaea; species Chamaea fasciata. The sequence goes on along the minus strand of NW_027094112.1, from coordinate 4,607,609 downwards.
CTGGAGCCGGGGAGAGGATACCCAGGCTCGGGAGGAGACGCCTGGGGGCCAGGGATGCGGAATTCCAGCTGGGAATGCTGGGTTCTGGTCAGGGATGCTGAATTCCACTTGGGAATGCTGGTTACTGGTCAGGGATGCTGAATTCCACTTGGGAATGCTGGTTACTGGTCAGGGATGCTGAATTCCACTTGGGAATGCTGGTTACTGGTCAGGGATGTGGAATTCCAGCTGGGAATGCTGGGTTCTGGTCAGGGATGCTGAATTCCACTTGGGAATGCTGGTTACTGGTCAGGGATGCTGAATTCCACTTGGGAATGCTGGTTACTGGTCAGGGATGTGGAATTCCAGCTGGGAATGCTGGGTTCTGGTCAGGGATGCTGAATTCCACTTGGGAATGCTGGTTACTGGTCAGGAATGCTCTATTCCAATTTGAAATGATGGTTTCTGGTCAGGGATACGGAATTCCAGCTGGGAATGCTGGTTTCTGGTCAGGGATGCGGAATTTCAGCTGGGAATGCTGGTTACTGGTCAGGGATGCTGGTTACTGGTCAGGAATGCTCTGTTCCAGTTGGGAATGCTGGGTTCTCATCAATGATCCTGGTTTTTGGTCAGGAATGTTCTGTTCCAGTTAGGAATGCTGGTTACTGATCAGGGACGCTGGATTCTGGTCAGGGATGTTTTATTCCAGCTGGGAATGATGGTTTCTGGTCAGGGATGCTTTTTTTTTGTGCAGGGATGCTACATCCCAATTGGGAATGCTGATTTCTGCTTAAGGATACTTTGTTCCAGTTGGGAATGGTGGTTTATGCTCAGGAATGCTGGGTTCTGCTCAGGAATGCTCTATTCCATTTGGGAATGCTGGTGCGTGCTCAGGAATGCTGGGTTCCAGTCAGGAATGCTGGATTCCAGTCAGGAATGCCGGTTTCGGGTCAGGGACACCCCGTTGCCCTCCGGGATCTTTTCCAGGGAGGAATTCGCATCCCACCGGGAGCGGGGGTGTGTCTGGAGGCTGTGGGGGTGTCCCACTCCCCTTTCCCTGCTCCCATTCCCCATTCCCCATTCCCTGTTCCCGTTCCCCGTTCCTGTTCCTGTTGCCGCTCCTGTTCCCATTCCTCATTCCCATTCCCTGTTCCCCGTTCCTGTTCCCTGTTCCCGCTCCTCGGTCCCCTTCCCCTCTCTCATTCCCTACTCCAGTTCCCGTTCCCATTCCCCATTCCCTGTTCCCATTCCCCATTCCCATACCCCGCTCCCGTTCCCGAGCATTCCCGGCTCCCGCTGAGTCGCGGCCCGGGCTCATCCACAATTCAGGAGGAGCCGGGCGGGGATGAACGGAGGGCGGGATGAACGGGCGGAGGAGCCGCGCTGTCCCCGCTGCGACTGGGCGGACTGGGGAGGTCAAACTGGGCGAACTGGGATCCCCAAAGCTCCGCCCACCCCACAGCCCCCCTGGGCACTGAGGGGATGGAGGGGGTGGGATCTCATCCCAGAATTTGGGAGGGAGGGAAGGGCAGGGAGCACCTGAGCCCTGCGCTGGGGGACCCCCAAAGGAACTGGTTGGACTGGTCGGACTGGTTGGACTGGTTGGACTGGTTGGAGCCCGTCCAGGGATGTTGTGAGATGGATCCCACCCCATAGGATCCCATAGGGACGGTCTATTCCTGCTGGGAATCCCAAGAGATCCCCTCTCATGGATCCCATGGATCCCATCCCATCCCATGGATCCCATCCAATCCCATTGATCCTATCAAATCCCATGCATCCCATCCCATTGATCCCATCTCAACCCATCCCATCCCATGGAACCGATAGATCCCATCCCACTGATCCCATCTCAACCCATCCCATCCCATGGAACCCATAGATCCCATCCCACTCCATGCCATGGATCCCACCCCACGGATCCCACCCCAGAGATCCCATCCCACCCCATGGGTCCCATCCCACCCTATAGATCCCACTCCACGGATCCCATCCCACCCCACGGATCCCAACCCCACAGATCCCATCCCACCCTATAGATCCCACTCCACGGATCCCATCCCACCCCACGGATCCAACCCCACAGATCCCATCCCACCCTATAGATCCCACTCCACGGATCCCATCCCACCCCACGGATCCAACCCCACAGGTCCCATCCCACCCTATAGATCCCACTCCACGGATCCCATCCCACCCCACGGATCCAACCCCACAGATCCCATCCCACCCCAGGGATCCCGGGGCCGGGCACCAGATGGGACGCTCAGCAGGACGCCGGGATTAAGGGCCGAGAGCGGGATCAGCGGGGATTAATCCCGACCCGTGTCCAACCAGGCCCCGGCGCGGGGCTAAACCACCGCGCCCCGCCGGCGCCCCGCCAGCTGTGCCCAGCTGTTCCCCCAGGATTTCGGGGCCTCCCTCCCGCCATGCAGAGGAGCTGCGGAGGGGGAAACGCTGCCAGGACCCGCCGGGACCTGCCAGGACCCGCCGGGGCCATGCCTGAGCACCCATGGGGGCTGATTTTGGGGGGTCCGGGGGCTCCTGGTGGCTGCGGCCCCCAGCCCGGCCCGGGGGGCTCCTCCCGGTGACAGCAGGGGACAGCTGGTGGCATCGGGACAACAGCGGGTTTGGCCGTCCCAGGTCTGGTTTTGGGGTTTGTCTCGGGGGGGGTTTGGGGTCTGAGGGGGGTCCGGGGCTCGGGGTGGGAATTGGGGATCTGGGAGTGGCAGGAGGGGAAGGGGATGCTCCTGTCCCTGCTGGAACGGGGGATTCTTCCCATTATTCCCATTTTTTAAAATTTATTTCCCTCTCCAGAAGCTCTGGGGACGCTCCTGTCCTTGCTGGAATGGGGGATTCTTCCCATCATTCCCATTTTTTAAAATTTATTTCCCTCTCCAGAGGCTCTGGGGACGCTCCTGTCCTTGCTGGAATGGGGGATTCTTCCCATCATTCCCATTTTTTAAAATTTATTTCCCTCTCCAGAAGCTCTGGGGACGCTCCTGTCCTTGCTGGAATGGGGGATTCTTCCCATTATTCCCATTTTTGGCTTCGTTTCCCTCTCCAGAGGGGTTGGGGATGCTCCTGGCACTGTTGGAATGAGGAATCCTTCCCATCATTCCCATTTTTTAAAATTTATTTCCCTCTCCAGAAGCTCTGGGGACTCTCCTGACCCTGCTGGAATGGGGGATTCTTCCCATCATTCCCATTTTTTAAAAATTTATTTCCCTTTCCAGAGGGATCCTGACCCTGCTGGAGTGGAGAATTCTTCCCATTATTCCCATTTTTGGCTTTGTTTCCCTCTCCAGAGGCTCTGGGGACTCTCCTGACCCTGTTGGAGTTGGGGATTCTTCCCATGATTCCCATTTTTTGCTTTATTTCCCTCTCCATAGGGGCTGGAGATACTCCTGACCCCACTGGAATGGAGGATTCTTCCCATTTTTCCCATTTTTTCCCTTCATTTCCGTCTCCAGAGAGGCCAAGGATGCTCCTGTCTCTCCTGGAATTGAGGAAATTCTTCCCATTATTCCCATTTTTGGCTTTATTGGAGGCTCCCGTGGGGTGGGGAGGGGGTCTAATCCGAGCAGATTTAATCCCGGGTGGAATCCGTGGCCATCCCGAGTTTGGGATTTCCCCTCTCCCACCCTCTCAGCCCCAAAATTCCACTTTCCTGGGATTTTTGTTTTTCGCTTTTTTATTTTTTTCCTTTCCAAGCGACCTTGAGCGGCTTTTATCGCTCTCTGGCTGACCGCACTCCCTCACTCCCGCTCCAAACATTCCCTGCCGGAATTCCCACGGGAATTCCAGGGCGGATTCCCGGCTTTGGAGCCGGCCGGGCAGGAATTGGGTCATTTCCCAGCTGGAGCGGCGGCAGGAGCAGGGGGAGGGCGCCGTGTCCCCTCCCTCCACCCCTTCAGTGCCACCAGGGTGGCTTCAGGTCCCTCAAGGAACGATCTCGGGGAATTTTTGGGATGAAGAAACCCCTGGGGAAAGGTCTGGGTGTGGATAAAAGGAAGGACAGGAGTGAGAAACTGGGGGAGGGAAAAGGTTTTGTGGGGTTTTAGGGTTTTATCTTGAACCCACGGAGCTTTTTCCCAGCTGGGAGATGTCCCCTGCATGTCCCCTGGGTGGGACAGGGGTGACAGGGGTGACAGAGGTGACAGGGCACATCCATCCTGGCACCTTCAAGGCAGGATCAGGACATCCCATCCCAAAAAAATATCTGGAATTTCACAGGGGATGGACAAAGCTGCACCCTTGGGGTGACCGCGGCCATGTCCCCAGTGCTCAGGGCGCTGTCACAGGGGCTGGGGGACAGCAGGGACACCCCGGGGGTGACAGGGACAGCGTGCCAGGGGGGTTCGGCTGCCCTTTGTCCTCATCCCAGAGCAGGAGCAATCAGCAGAGCCATCAAACCCGATTTTCCCGGGAATTCACGGGCTGCTGGAGGACAAGGTGGCAGCGGTCCTTGGCACCTCTCTGAGCGGGATTTGTCCCCTCCCCGGGGATCTCAAATTCCCTTTGGGGGCGTCCCTCGGGCGGGAATTGGCAGAGATCCACCCCCCCCCCCCATGACACCGGGAATTGTGTCGTCCCTCCCTTGCAGGGTCTGTCATTTCCAGCACCCCGGGATATGTGGGGGCCCTGTGCCCCTCTGGGGGGTCCTGTGCCCACTTGGGGGGTCCTGTGCCCACCTGGGGGGCCCTGTGCCCACCTGGGGCGTTCTGTGCCCACCTGGGGCGTTCTGTGCCCATCTGGGGGGTCCTGTGCCCACCTGGGGGATCCTGTGCCCATCTGGGGGGTCCTGTGCCCACCTGGGGGGTCCTGTGCCCATCTGGGGGTCCTGTGCCCACCTGGGGGGGGTCCTGTGTCCATCTGGGGGGTCCTGTGCCCATCTGGGGGGGCCCTGTGCCCATCTGGGGGGCCCTGTGCCCATCTGGGGGGCCCTGTGCCCACCTGGGGGATCCTGTGCCCATCTGGGGGGTCCTGTGCCCACCTGGGGGGGCCCTGTGCCCATCTGGGGGGCCCTGTGCCCATCTGGGGGGCCCTGTGCCCACCTGGGGGGTCCTGTGCCCATCTGGGGGTCCTGTGCCCACCTGGGGGGGGTCCTGTGTCCATCTGGGGGGTTCTGTGCCCACCTGGGGGGTCCTGTCCCCACCTGGGGGGGTCCTGTGCCCACCTGTGGGGTTTTGTCCCCACCTGTGGGGGTCCTGTCCCCGTCTGTGGGGTTTTGTCCCCACCTGGGGGGGTCCTGTGCCCACCTGGGGGGGGTCCTGTGCCCACCTGGGGGGTCCTGTGCCCACCTGGGGGGTCCTGTGCCCCTCTAGGGAGGGTCCTGTCCCCACCTGTGGGGTTTTGTCCCCACCTGGGGGGTCCTGTCCCCACCTGTGGGGTTTTGTCCCCACCTGTGGGGGTCCTGTGCCCGTCTGTGGGGTTTTGTCCCCACCTGGGGGGTCCTGTGCCCGTCTGGGGGGTCCTGCGCCCACCTGGGGACAGTCCCGCGCCCTCCGGGGTGCTCCGAGTTTCGGGAAGGGGGGGCTGCGGTGGCTCTGGGGACAGTTTTTGGGGTTGGGGCCGGCCCGTGGTGCAGAGCACCGGGGCAGAACCGTCCCTTGGGGGCTAAAATCCCATTAACCTCCAGCTCGCCTGGCTTTGGTTTGGTGCTTTGGGGTTTTTTTTCCCTTTGTTGTTTGTTTTTGTTGGGTTTCTTTTTTCTTTGCGGTTTGACGGATTCCATCAATTACGCACGGCGGGTGAGCTCCGGTACCTGCAGGGCAGGGGGGGCTGGGCTCACCTGGGGACAGGGAAAGTGTCACTGTCACCTCTGGGATGGGGGGACTGGGGGGGATTTGGGGTGAGGAGTGGAAGGGATGGATGCGGGGATGGATTTAGGGCACGGTGAGATCCCAGAGAATAGGAACAGGGCAGGGACAGGAGGTGTTGGGCTCACCTGGGACAGGTGTCCCTGTCACCTCTGTGGGGTGACGTGGGGACACCAGGGTGTGGGGATTTCCTGGGATTTGGGGTGAGGAGTGGAAGGGATGGATGTAGGGATGGATTTAGGGCAGGGTGAGATCCCAGAGAACCAACAGGAGGTGTTGGGCTCACCTGGGACAGGTGTCCCTGCCACCTCTGTGGGGTGACGTGGGGACACCAGGGTGTGGGGATTTCCTGGGATTTGGGGTGAGGAGTGGAAGGGATGGATGCGGGGATGGATTTAGGGCAGGGTGAGATCCCAGAGAATGAGAACAGGGCAGGGACGGGGGAAGGATCCAGGAAAGCAGAACCTGGCTGAGGGGAAACCCTGGATCACATCCCAACCAGGAGCCCCATCCCTGCTTTTCCCTGAGGATCCATCCCGGGCTGGGATCTGGGATCTGGCTCAGCAGCACCCCAAACCCAGAGCAAGTTACCCAGAAACCGCAGCCCAAAATCCACCTTTTCCCCCAAAATGCACCTTTTTCACCCCAAAATTTTCCTTTTTCACCCCAAACCCCACCTTTTTCACCCCAAAATCCACTTTATCACCCCAAAATTTTCCGTTTTCACCCTAAAATCCACCTTTTCTCCCCCATATTTTCCGTTTTCACCCCAAACCCCACTTTTTCACCCCAAAATCCACTTTATCACCCCAAAATTTTCCGTTTTCACCCTAAAATCCACCTTTTCTCCCCCATATTTTCCGTTTTCACCCCAAACCCCACTTTTTCACCCCAAAATCCACTTTATCACCCCAAAATTTTCCGTTTTCACCCTAAAATCCACCTTTTCTCCCCCAAATTTTCCGTTTTCACCCCAAACCCCATCTTTTTCACCTCAAAATCCACCTCTTTCACCCCAAACCCCACCCTTTTCACCCCCAAATTTTCCCTTTTCACCCCCAAATCCACCTTTTTTCACCCCAAACCCCACTTTTTTACCCCCAAATCCATTTTTTCACCCCAAAATTTTCCTTTTTCACCCCGAAGTCCACCTTTTTCACCCCAAAATTTTCCTTTTTCCCCATAAAATTTTCCCTTTTCGCCCCGCAGATTTTCCTTTTCCGCCCCAGAATCAGCCCCCGGGACGGGAACAAGGAACATTTCTCCCCATTCCCGGATCCCTCCCCGGGCGTGAGGCTCTGCCAGGGCTCTTTGTGCTCCAGCAACAACAGCAGCCGAGCCCAGCAATCAATTTCCCAGCAATTAACTGCGGGCCAGAACATTTCAAGTCCTCCCAAACCCCGCCCGGCCGGATTTTTAATTAAATCTCCCAATTAACGGCTCATTTAAACGGCGATGATGGCTATTATCATTTCATATTGATTTCGTTCTTTATTTTCCTTTTTTTTTTTTTTTTTTTATTTTTTCCCCCCAAATCTTTGGAGTTGTTGTCTCTTTTCTTTCCACGCTCGGGGAGATGTTTGTTCCTTCTGGTCGGATTTGCCAAAATTCAACAAGTGTCTGGAAAAGCCGGGCTTGGATTTTTTTTTTTTTGGGGGGGGAGGGGGTTAGCAACAGGCAGGAATGGCACAAATTTTGGGATATTTGTGCTGAAAAAAATCCCCATTTTCCGTGTCTGTGGTGTTAATTTTCCAGCACGTTCTTGTGAAATGGGGGCAGGGATAGATACAATTTTTGGGATATTTGTGCCGGAAAAAATTCCACATTTTTGTTGTCTGGGGTGTGAACTTTCCTGTGAAATGAGGGCAGGGATAGACACAAATTAGGGGATATTTGTGCCAAAAAATTTTCACATTTTCCGTGTCTGTGGCGTAAACTTTGCTGTGAAATGAGAGCAGGGACAACCACAAATTTTGGGATATTTGTGCCGGAAAAAATTCCACATTTTTGTTGTCTGGGGTGTGAACTTACCCGTGAAATGAGGGCAGGGATAGACACAAATTTGGGGATATTTGTGCCAAAAAATTTTCACATTTTCGGCAGGGACAGCCACAAATTTTGGGGATATTTGTGCCAAAAAACCCCCACATTTTCCCTGTCCCTGGCGTGAACTTTCTGGCACGTTCCTGTGAAATGAGGGCAGGGATAGATCCAAATTTTGGGGATATTTGTGTGGGAGCTCAGAGGAACTGGGATGGTGCCAGGAAGGATTATCCTGGAGAGGGAAAGGGGAGAGAGGGATGGGATTGGAATTGGGATTGGGAATGGGAGCAGGAGGTGGAGGAGGCTGGAGCTGCCATGGGGCGGAGAGCGAAATAAATCAGATCCTGAGCTCAGGGGCTTTTATTTTTTTAAGGCACTTAAAAATCCTCTATTTATTTAAAATTAACTCGCATTTCTGGGTGGATTTATGAATTTTCAGAAGGTTTTAACTCAGCCCTCACGCCTTTAAATCCCCCTGGGTCGGTACGGACGGAGCCCAGGGGGATTTTTGTTACTCACTAAAAATCTTCTGTTTATTTAAAATCAACTCGCATTTTTACCTCATTTCTGGGTGGATTTATGGACTTTTTGACTTTTGGGAAGGTTTTAACTCAGCCCTCACACCTTTGAACGCCCCTGGGTCTGTATGGACAGAGGTTGGGGCGTTTTTGTTACTCCCCGACACAGGCTTTTATTTATTTAAGGCACTTAAAAATCCTCAATTTATTTAAAATTACCTTGCATTTTTACCTCATTTCTGGGTCCTCTATTTATTTAAAATTAACTCGCATTTCTGGGTGGATTTATGGACTTTTTGACTTTTGGGATGGTTTTCACTCAGCCCTCACACCTTTAAACACCCCTGGATCTGTTTGGATGGAGGCTGGGGTCTTTTTGTTACTCACTAAAAATCCTTTATTTATTTAAAATCAACTCTCATTTTTACCTCATTTCTGGGTCTTCTATTTATTTAAAATCAACTCGCATTTTTACCTCATTTCTGGGTGGATTTTTGACTTTTGGGATGGTTTTCACTCAGCCCTCACACCTTTAAACACCGCTGGATCGGTTTGGATGGAGGCTGGGGTCTTTATTTAAAATCAACTCGCATTTTTACCTCATTCCTGGGTGGATTTATGGACTTTTTGACTTTTGGGATGGTTTTCACTCAGCCCTCACACCTTTAAACACCGCTGGATCGGTTTGGATGGAGGCTGGGGTCTTTATTTAAAATCAACTCGCATTTTTACCTCATTCCTGGGTGGATTTATGGACTTTTTGACTTTTGGGATGGTTTTCACTCAGCCCTCACACCTTTAAACGCCCCCGGCTCTGTGCGGACGGAGCCCAGGGGGATTTTTTAACCCTCTCCCCGCTGCAGACCAGGAGCTCCAGGCACTCCCAGGCCTCCCAGCCCGGCCTGGCCGACCAAGCCAAGCTCTCCTTCGCCTCGGCCGAATCCCTGGAGACCATGTCGGAGGCGGAGCTGCCCTTGGGCTTTAACAGGATGAACCGGTTCCGTCAGAGCCTGCCGCTGTCCCGTTCCGCCAGCCAGACCAAGCTGCGCTCCCCAGGTAACCCCCGGCCCCAAAAACTCCTCCCCGTGGGGCTGGGTGGGGCAGGGTGGGGCTGGGTGGGGCAGGGTGGGGTCAGCCCCCCCAAAAAAAACCCACCAGGAGGAGAAGGAGGGACATCAGGGTGGCCCAAGGGGATGAGAGGCTGTCAGCAGGGTGAGGGTGGGTGGCCCTGATGTCCCTCAACTCATTTTTGGGGGTGTCCCAGATCATCCCACTTCGCCAGGGTGGGGTTGGGCGGCCAGAAATTCCCCAATCCCCATTTTTTGGGTTGCCCCAGAGCTTTCCACTTACAGTAGGGTGAGGTTGGGTGGCCTGATGTCCCCCAACCCCTTGTTTTTGGGTGCCCCAGAGCCCTATAGGGTGACCTCCCCTCAGCAGGAGGAGGTTTGGTGGTCAGATCTCCCCCATCCCCATTTTTTTGGGGTGCCCCAAAACCTCCCGTCTTCACCAGGGCAAATTTGGGTGTCCAGATATCCCCCAACCCCATTTTTTTGGGAGGTGCCTCAGAGCCCTCTAGGGTGACCTCCCCTCACCAGGTGGCCAGAAATTCTCCGACCCCACTTTTTTGTGGTTCCCCAAAACCTCTCGTCTTCACCAGGATGAAGTTGGGTGCCCGGATCTCCCATCCCCATTTTTTGGGGTGCCCCAGATCCTTCCACCTTCACCAGGGCAAATTTGAGTGCTCAGATCTCCCCCATCCCCATTTTTTTGGGGTACCCCAGAACCTTCCACCTTCACCAGGGCAAAGTTTGGTGTCTGGATCTCCCCCATCCCCACTTTTTGGGGTGCCCCAGATCCTTCCACCTTCACCAGGGCAGAGTTGGGTGGCCAGAGATCCTCCAAAACCATTTTTTGGGGTGCCCCAGATCCTCCCACCTTCACCAGGGCAAATTTGAGTGCTCAGATCTCCCCCATCCCCATTTTTTTGGGGTGCCCCAGATCCTTCCACCTTCACCCGGGCAAAGTTTGGTGTCTGGATCTCCCCCATCCCCACTTTTTGGGGTGCCCCAGAACCTCCCGTCTTCACCAGGGCAAATTTGGGTGCCCAGATCTCCCCCATCCCCATTTTTTGGGGGTTCCCCGGATGCCTCCAGGATTAAAAACAAACCCCGTCCCCTCTGTGGAGGAGCACACCTGACCCCTCCCCTCTCTCCGTGCCCCCCCTGCCCTCCCAGGGGTGCTGTTCCTGCAGTTCGGGGACGAGACGCGGCGGGTGCACATCACGCACGAGGTCAGCAGCATGGACACCCTGCACGCCCTCATCGTGCACATGTTCCCCCAAAAGCTCACCATGGGCATGCTCAAGTCCCCCAACACCGCCATCCTCATCAAGGACGAGGCCAGGAACGTCTTCTACGAGCTGGAAGACGTCAGGTGAGAAAAAGTGGGGGGAAAAAAAAATCCCAAAAGGGTCTGAGGTAAAACCCCTTTGAGGTGGTGTGAAAATCCCAAAGGGTCTGAGCTCAAATCCCTTTGAGTTTTAAGGTCAAACCCCTTTAAGGTTCTGTGAAAATCCCAAAGGGTCTGTGGTCAGATCCCTTTAAGGTGATGTGAAAATCCCAAAGGTCTGAAGTAAAACCCATTTGGGTTTTAAGGTTCTGGGAGAATCCCGAAGGTCTGAGGTAAAACCCCTTTGAGTTTTAAGGTTCTGTGAAAATCCCAGAGGGTCTGAGGTAAAACCGATTTGCGATTTAAGGTCAAACCCCTTTAAGGTGGTGTGAAAATCCCTTTGAGATTCAAGGTGGTGTGAAAATCCCAAAGGTTTGAGTTCAAACCCCTTTAAGGTGGTGTGAAAATCCCTTTGAGATTCAAGGTGGTGTGAAAATCCCAAAGGTTTGAGTTCAAACCCCTTTAAGTTTTAAGGTGATGTGAAAATCCCAAAAAAGGGGGGGGAAAAAAGGCAAAAAAAAGGCACAAAAGGGCAAAAGGCAGAAAAGGGGGTGGAAAGGGGGAAAAAAAGGCAAAAAAGAGGCAAAAATAAAAGGCAAAAAAAATGAAAACAAAAAAGGCAAAAAAAAAAAGGGCGAAAAAAAGGGGAAAAGGCGTGCTCTTGGGTCAAACAGATGTGGAGGAGAGAGTTCTTTAACTCCACCACAGGCCAGGAAATCTGTGGGATGAAGGAAAAAGGGGGTCGGGGGGATTTTTGGGTGGGTTTTTGGGGTTTTTTCGGGTGTTCAGGCTCCGATTTTCCCTCCAGAGACATCCAGGACAGGAGCATCATTAAAATCTACCGCAAAGAGCCGCTCTACGCCTCGTTCCCGGCCTCGCACATCACCAACGGCGACCTGAGGGTGAGAGGGGACGCGGGGACAGCCCCGGGGCCTGGCGGGTGGCGCCGGGCAGGGGAGAAAGGGGCAGAGCCGGGAATTAATTGTGTGGGGGTGGGATTTGTCCTGGCTGCTTCCAGAGCTGGTTTAAGGGGCTGGCAGTGGGGTCATAAGTACGGGTTTTTAGGGGTTAAATCATTGGGATAATGCATCAGGGGAAATCATCAGGATAAATCATCAGGGTAAATCATCAGGGGAAAATCATCAGGGGAAATCATCAGGGTAAAATCATCAGGATAAATCATCAGGGTAAATCATCAGGGTAAATCATCGGGGAAATCATCAGGGTAAAATCATCAGGGTAAAATCATCAGGGGAAATCATCAGGATAAATCATCAGGATAAATCATCAGGATAAATCATCAGGGTAAAATCATCAGGATAAATCATCAGGGTAAAATCATCAGGGGAAATCATCAGGGGAAATCATCAGGGGAAAATCATCAGGGTAAAATCATCAGGATAAATCATCAGGGTAAAATCATCAGGGGAAATCATCAGGGTAAATCATCAGGGTAAAATCATCAGGGTAAATCATCAGGATAAATCATCAGGGTAAATCATCAGGATAAATCATCAGGGTAAATCATCAGGGTAAAATCATCAGGGTAAAATCATCAGGGTAAAATCATCAGGGTAAAATCATCAGGGTAAATCATCAGGGTAAAATCATCAGGGTAAATCATCAGGGTAAATCATCAGGATAAATCATCAGGGTAAATCATCAGGATAAATCATCAGGGTAAATCATCAGGGTAAAATCATCAGGGTAAAATCATCAGGGTAAAATCATCAGGGTAAAATCATCAGGGTAAAATCATCAGGGTAAATCATCAGGGTAAAATCATCAGGGTAAATCATCAGGATAAATCATCAGGGTAAATCATCAGGGTAAAATCATCAGGATAAATCATCAGGGTAAATCATCAGGGTAAAATCATCAGGGTAAAATCATCAGGGTAAATCATCCGGGGAAATCATCCGGGTAAATCATCAGGATAAATCATCAGGGGAAATCATCAGGGTAAAATCATCAGGGGAAATCACCAGGGTGAATCATCAGGGGAAATCATCAGGGGAAATCATCAGGATAAATCATCAGGGTAAATCATCAGGGTAAATCATCAGGATAAATCACCCCGCTGCTGGCTGGGAATCACAGAATCACATAAAATCACAGAATTACAGAATCACAGGATCGCATAGAATCACATAAAATCACATAAAATTACAGAATCACACAGAATCACAGAGAATTGCAGAATCACAGAATCACAGAGAATCACAGAATTACAGATTTACAGAATCACACAGAATCTCACAGAATCGCGTAAAATTACAGAATCACACAGAATTACAGAATCACACACAATCACACACGATCACGCACGATCACAGAACCACCAGGTTGGAAGAGACCTTCAAGATCATTCACGTGGCACTCGGTGCCGTGGTTTAGTTGAGGTGTTGGGGCTGGGTCGGACTCGATGATCTTGAAGGTCTCTTCCAACCTAATCATTCTGTGAAATCTGTGAAATCTGTGAAATCTTTGAAATCTGTGTGATTTTGTGTGAAATCCGTGAATTCTGTGAATTCCTTGTGATTTTGTGTGATTCTGTGAATTCTGTGATTCTGCGATTCTGCGAATTCTGTGAATTCTGTGTGATTTCGTGTGATTCTGCGAATACTGTGAATTCTGTGATTCTGCGATTCCGTGAATTCCGTGAATTCCGTAAACTCCGTGATTCTGCGATTCTCCTTGCTGACCCTCCCCCCTTCCCCCTCTCCCCGTTCCCGCAGCGGGAGATGGTCTACACGTCCCGCGAATCCTCCCCGACCCGCCGCCTCAACAACATGTCCCCGGCCTCCCACCTGGCCTCGGGCTCCCCTCCTCCCGTGCTGCAATCCTCGTCGCCGTCCCGCTCCCGCATGTCCTACAGCGGCGGCCGCCCTCCCTCCTACGCCGGCAGCCCGGTGCACCACAGCGAGCGCCTGTCCAGCCTCCCCCCCGCCCAGGGCGTGTCCCCCAGCCCCAGCGCCATCCTGGAGCGCCGGGACGTCAAACCCGACGAGGACCTGGCGGGCAAGAACGTGGTGCTGGTGAAGAACGAGGGGCTCTACGCCGATCCCTACGGCATGGTGCACGAAGGGCGGCTCAGCATCACGTCCACGCAGTCGCTGGCGGGCATGGGGGACCCCTTCGGGTACTCGGGGGGGCTCTACAAGAGGGGCTCGGTGAGGTCTCTCAGCACCTACTCGGCGGCCGCGCTGCAGACGGAGCTGGAGGACGGTTTGTACAAGCCCAACGCGCCCATCTACGGCGACGCCTACGGCCCCGGGCTGGGGTTTCGGATGCCGCCGTCGTCCCCGCAGAAGATGGTGGAGCCGGGGCAGAGCCCGCACAGCCCCTACTCGGGCCCGCCCAGCCGCTCTTCGCCCGTCCGTCAGTCCTTCCGCAAGGATTCCTGCTCCTCCTCCGTCTTCATGGAGAGCCCAGTGGGGAAAACGCGGAACCCGAGCTCGTCCGGCCCGCCCGAGCTGTTCCCCGGGCCCGGGGAGCGGCCGCTCTCGGGGTTCGGATCGCCTGGCCCGGCCAAGGACACCGAGACCAGGTGAGGGAGAGGAGGGAGGGATGGGGGGAAAAATTCCGGGTGGATTTGGGGTTTGCTGAGCCGGGGGGTTTGTGTCAGCTGGAGGAGGAGGAGAAAAAGGAGCGGAGGTGTTGCAATAGGTCACGAAATAAAGGTGCTTGACTCCAGTCAGGAGGCATTGAAAGAAGGGATTCCCCAGTGAGAAGATTGTAAATCAGAAGGTTTATTTACAATCCATTCAGCCCTTTTATAACATTTTGTGCTAAAAAGTGACGTTATTGGTCCGTAGGGCTGACACCTCTCCCAGTGGCTGAGGAACAGAAACAGCAAACAACGCCTGTTGTCGTGGGAAAGGGAACATTGTTTACACGAGGTTGTTCTGGGGAAAAAGAAAAACTGTTGAAGAGTTTTCCTTGAGAAGAGCTCAGCAATTCTCAGGCTCGGAAAATATCGAGTCCACACAGAGGAAGGTGGAGGTGCCGGGATGGGGAAGGAGAGGAGAGGAGAGGAGAGGAGAGGAGAGGAGAGGAGAGGAGAGGAGAGGAGAGGAGAGGAGAGGAGAGGAGAGGAGAGGAGAGGAGAGGAGAGGAGAGGAGAGGAGAGGAGAGGAGAGGAGAGGAGAGGAGAGGAGAGGAGAGGAGAGGAGAGGAGAGGAGAGGAGAGGAGAGGAGAGGAGAGGAGAGGAGAGGAGAGGAGAGGAGAGGAGAGGAGAGGAGAGGAGAGGAGAGGAGAGGAGAGGAGAGGAGAGGAGAGGAGAGGAGAGGAGAGGAGAGGAGAGGAGAGGAGAGGAGAGGAGAGGAGAGGAGAGGAGAGGAGAGGAGAGGAGAGGAGAGGAGAGGAGAGGAGAGGAGAGGAGAGGAGAGGAGAGGAGAGGAGAGGAGAGGAGAGGAGAGGAGAGGAGAGGAGAGGGAATCGGGAGATGACAGGACAGGGAATGAGGAGAGGGAATGAGGAGAGGTCAGGAGAGGGAATGAGACCCGTGGATTCAGCTGGTGACAGCAGCGTCCCCGACTCCCGGGGTGTGGCAGGGGTGTGAGCAGGGCTGGGAGCAGCCCAGGGGTGACAGATCCAGCTGCTGACCCCGCCTTTGTCCCTTTGTCCCGGCGCAGGGAGCGCATGGAGGCCATGGAGAAGCAGATCGCCAGCCTGACGGGGCTGGTGCAGAGCGCGCTGCTCCGCGGCTCCGAGGCCGAGACCCCCAGGTGAGGGCGGCTCTGGGACCCCCGGGATGTCCCTGCTGGGGTGGGTGCTGTCCCCCCTGCCAGGGGACACCAACCCCGCCGCGCCTGGCCGTGTCTCAGCCCCCTGCTGTCATTGCAGCGAGAAGACAGAAGCCACCAACGGCGGGACGCCCCCGTCAGCCTGTGAGTGACCCCCGGCCCTGCAGGACCCCCCCCCGTGACCCCTGGGTGACCCCAGTGCAGCCCCCCCCCCCGTGTCCTGGGGACCCCCACCCCATCCTGCTCTGGGCGGGGGGTTAGCATGGATGGGGGAATTTTGGAAACATTCGGGGCATTT
Source organism: Chamaea fasciata (assembly GCF_029207755.1). NCBI lineage: Eukaryota > Metazoa > Chordata > Aves > Passeriformes > Sylviidae > Chamaea > Chamaea fasciata. The sequence goes on along the minus strand of NW_027094112.1, from coordinate 4,591,752 downwards.
CTCACACTTTGGTGCATTTCTCACATTATTCGGGGCATTTCTCACATTTTTTGGTGCATTTCTCACATTTTGGGGCATTTCTCACATTTTGGTGCATTTCTCACATTATTCGGGGCATTTCTCACATTTTTTGGTGCATTTCTCACATTTTGGGGCATTTCTCACATTTTTCGGGGCATTTCTCACATTTTTTGGTGCATTTCTCACATTTTGGTGCATTTCTCACATTTTTCGGGGCATTTCTCACATTTTTTGGTGCATTTCTCACATTTTGGGGCATTTCTCACATTTTTCGGGGCATTTCTCACATTTTTTGGTGCATTTCTCACATTTTGGTGCATTTCTCACATTATTCGGGGCATTTCTCACATTTTTTGGTGCATTTCTCACATTTTGGGGCATTTCTCACATTTTTCGGGGCATTTCTCACGTTGGGCCCCGGGGGGATTCATACTCCAACATCTCCCCCCTCCCCCCTCCACACCCTCTCTTTGAGCCCTGAACGGTTAAATTAATTACCCATTAATTTAACGGTTGATTAACGCCTGAATCAACCATTAATTTAACGGTTAATTGCTTTATTAACCGTTTGCTGAACGCGCCGGAGCAAACGAGGCGTCGTTACCAGCGCAATTTATTACGACGACTAATATTTATTAAAAATGTCTTTCAAATTATTTTTTAAAAAAAAAAACTCTTAAAAAAAACCAGAACCGAAGGATTGAACCTGGGGGTGGGCGGGTGTCACCCCTCGGCAGCCTCTGATTGTCCCCCAGCAGCCACCAGCCGCAGCGGCATGGGGACACCGGTGCCGGCGCCGCCGCCGCCCTCGGCCACCAGCACGCCGGCGGGGCAGCCCACGGCCATCACCCGCCTGCACATGCAGCTGCACCTGCACGACCTGCAGCAGAACGCCAGCGACCTCCGCAACCAGCTGCAGCAGCTCAAGAAGCTGCAGGTGGGCGCCCCCGGGGGAACGGGGAGGGAGGGGGGTCACAAATGTCACCCCGGTTCTCGCTGTGGAGGGACGGGGAGAATTTGGTGGGTTTGGTTTTGGGGGGTTTTTTTTCCCTGGGTGGGGTTGGTGTGGGGGAGTCTGGGGGTCGTTCCTGAGGGTGAGCTTGGGGATTCGTCCTGAGTCCTAGCTCAGGGATCCTTCCTGAATCCAAGCTCTGGGATCCTTCCCAAATCCAAACTTAGGGATCTTTTCAAAATTCAAGCTGAGGGATCCTTCCCGAATCCAAGCTCATGGATTCTTCCAAAGTCCAAGCTCAGGGATCCCTCCTGAATCCAAATTTAGGGATCCTTCCCAAATCCAAACTTAGGGATCCTGCCTAAATCCAAGCTTAGGGTTCCTTCCCAAATCCAAGCTCAGGGATCTTTCTCCACGCCCAGCTCAGGGATCCCTCCTAAATCCAAGCTCAGGGATCCTTCCTGAATCCAAGCTCAGGGATCCTTCCCAAATCCAAATTTAGGGATGATTCCCAAATGCAAGCTCATGGATCCTTCCCCATGTCCAGCTCAGGGATCCTTCACCACTGTGAGCGCAGGGATCCTTCCCAAATCCAAATTTAGGGATCCTTCCCCACTCCAAGCTCAGGGATTCCTCCTGAATCCAAGCTCAGAGATCCTTCCCAAATCCAAATTTAGGGATGATGCCCAAACCCAAACTCAGGGATCCTTCCCCACTCCAACCCCAGGGATCTTTCCTGAATCCCAGCTCAGGGATCCCTCCCCACACTGAGCTTGGGGTTCCTTCCCAAATGCGAGCTTAGGGATCCTTCCCGAATCCCAGCTCATGGATCCTTCCCCATGTCCACCTCAGGAATCCTTCACCACTGTGAGCTCAGGAATCCTTCCCAAATCCAGGTTCAGGCATCCCTCCCGAATCCAACCTCAGAGATCAATCCCAAATCCAAATTTAGGGATAATTCCCAAATCCAAGCTCAGGGATCCTTCCCAAATCCAAATTTAGGGATGATTCCCAAATCCAAGCTCAAGGATCCTTCCTGAATCAACCCCAGGGATCCCTCCCTGCTCCCAGCTCAGGGCTGGTCCCCTGTCAGGACCCGTTTCCCATCTTGGGGAGGGTCTCTGTCAGCCTGACATCCTCTTCTTCCTCCTCCTCCTCCTCCTCCTCCTCCCCGCAGCTGCAGAACCAGGAGACGGTGAAGACGCTGCTGCGGCGGACGGAGACGGAGCTGAGCGTGCGGGTGACGGACACGATGCGCAAGCACGAGGACCCTCTGCAGCGCCAGCGCAGCCTGGTGGAGGAGGAGCGGCTGCGGTACCTCAACGAGGAGGAGCTCATCACCCAGCAGCTCAAGTGAGCCCGGGGAGGGGGGCGCCGACCCGCCCCGGTCGGCTCTGCACCGCCCGGGGGGGTCCCCGAGTGAGGGGGGGTCCTCGAAGTGACCTGGTGCTTGAATGAGGAGGGGTCCCCGCACAGTGATCGTGTCCCCGAGTGAGGAGGGGTCCCCGCACAGTGATCGTGTCCCTGAATGAGGAGGGGTCCCCGCACAGTGATCGTGTCCCCGAGTGAGGAGGGGACCCCGCACAGTGATCGTGTCCCCGAATGAGGAGGGGTCCCCGCACAGTGATCGTGTCCCCGAGTGAGGAGGGGTCCCCGCACAGTGATCGTGTCCCCAAATGAGGAGGGGTCCCCGCACAGTGATCGTGTCCCCGAGTGAGGAGGGGTCCCCGCACAGTGATCGTGTCCCCGAGTGAGGAGGGGTCCCCGCACAGTGATCGTGTCCCCGAGTGAGGAGGGGTCCCCGCACAGTGATCGTGTCCCCGAGTGAGGAGGGGTTCCCCCACAGTGATCGTGTCCCCGAGTGAGGAGGGGTCCCCGCACAGTGATCGTGTCCCCGAGTGAGGAGGGGTCCCCGCACAGTGATCGTGTCCCTGAATGAGGAGGGGACCCCGCACAGTGATCGTGTCCCCGAGTGAGGAGGGGTCCCCGCACAGTGATCGTGTCCCCGAATGAGGAGGGGTCCCCGCACAGTGATCGTGTCCCCGAGTGAGGAGGGGTCCCCGCACAGTGATCGTGTCCCCGAGTGAGGAGGGGTCCCCGCACAGTGATCGTGTCCCCGAATGAGGAGGGGTCCCCGCACAGTGATCGTGTCCCCGAATGAGGAGGGGTCCCCGCACAGTGATCGTGTCCCCGAGTGAGGAGGGGTTCCCCCACAGTGATCGTGTCCCCGAGTGAGGAGGGGTCCCCGCACAGTGATCGTGTCCCCGAGTGAGGAGGGGTTCCCCCACAGTGATCGTGTCCCCGAGTGAGGAGGGGTCCCCGCACAGTGATCGTGTCCCCGAATGAGGAGGGGACCCCGCACAGTGATCGTGTCCCCGAATGAGGAGGGGTCCCCGCACAGTGATCGTGTCCCCGAATGAGGAGGGGTCCCCGCACAGTGATCGTGTCCCCGAATGAGGAGGGGTCCCCGCACAGTGATCGTGTCCCCGAGTGAGGAGGGGTCCCCGCACAGTGACCGTGTCCCCGAGTGAGGAGGGGTCCCCGCACAGTGACCGTGTCCCCGAGTGAGGAGGGGTCCCCGCACAGTGACCGTGTCCCCGAGTGAGGAGGGGTCCCCACACAGTGATTGTGTCCCTGAGTGAGGAGGGGTCCCAGGTCCACATGAGGAGGGGTCACCTTCAATGACAGTGTCCCTGAGTGAGGGGGGGTCCCCATGCAATGACCTCATCCCTGAAGAGGAGGGGTCCCCCGAAGTGTCCTTGTCCCTGAGAGAGGAGGGGTCCCTTGAAGTGATCATGTCCCTGAATGAGGTGGAGTCCCCTTGTGTGACCATGTCCCTGAGTGAGGGGGGGGTCCCCACACGGTGACCTGTCTGTCCCTGCATGAGGAGGGGTCCCCTGCAGTGACCGTGTCCCTAAATGAGGGGGGGTCCCCAAGCCCAGTGACCGCGTCCCAAAGTGAGGAGGGGTCCCCAGCCCAGTGTCCCCTCTCCTGTTGGGGACCTGCCACCCTCAGGGTTCCCCACCCTCCTGAGACAGCAGTGCCCCCCCGAGTGACCCCCCCCAGTGTCCCCTCAGTGCCACCCAGTGACCCCAGTGACCCCTCAGTGACCTAGTGCCCCCCCAGTGCCCCCAGTGACCCCCAGTGCTGCCCCAGTGTCCCCTCAGTGCCACCCAGTGATCCCAGTGACCCCCCAGTGACCCCAGTGACCCCCCCAGTGTCCCCTCAGTGCCACCCAGTGACCCCCCAGTGACCCCAGGGACCCCTCAGTGACCCAGTGCCCCCCAATGACCCCAGTGCCCCCCCAGTGCCCCCCCAGTGACCTCAGTGACCCCAGTGACCCCTCAGTGACCTCAGTGACCCCAGTGACCCCCCCAGTGTCCCCTCAGTGCCACCCAGTGATCCCAGTGACCCCCCAGTGACCCCCAGTGACCCCAGTGTCCCCTCAGTGCCCCCCAGTGACCCCCCCAGTGCCCCGCAGTGACCTGGAGAAGTCCATGGAGAAGATCCAGAAGGATCTGGCGCACAACCCAGTGACCCCAGTGCCCCCCCAGTGACCCCAGTGACCCCAGTGATCCCCCCAGTGACCCCCCAGTGATCCCCCCAGTGACCCCACTGCCCTCCCAATGACCCCAGTGACCTCCCAGTGCCCCCCCAGTGACCCCCCGCCCTCCCCGTGTCCCCGCAGTGACCTGGAGAAGTCCGTGGAGAAGATCCAGAAGGATCTGGCGCACAACCACCGGCTGGTCCCGGTGCAGGAGCTGGAGGAAAAGGCCACGGTGCTCAGGCAGCTGGGGGAGACCCTGACAGAGCTCAAGGGTGAGAAAACGGGGCCCTGCGGGGTTTCCCGGAGCCAGCCCTGCTCCAGGGTGTCCTGGATTTGGGTGTTTGCACCTGGGATACTCCAGGATTCCCTGGATTTGTGTTTGCACCTGGGACGCTCCAGGTTGTTCCTTGCCCCTGGATTTGGGTGTTTGCATCTGGTCTACTCTAGAATTTCCTGGATTTTTTCTTTGCACCTGGGACGCTCCAGGTTGTTCCTTGCCCCTGGATTTGGGTGGTTTTGTACCTGGGATTCTCCAGGATTCCCTGGATTTGTGTTTGCACCTGGGACGCTCCAGGTTGTTCCTTGCCCCTAGATTTGGGTGTTTGCATCTGGTCTACTCTAGAATTTCCTGGATTTTTTCTTTGCACCTGGGACGCTCCAGGTTGTTCCTTGCCCCTGGATTTGGGTGGTTTTGTACCTGGGATTCTCCAGGATTCCCTGGATTTGTGTTTGCACCTGGGACACTCCAGGTTTTCCATTGCCCCTGCATTTGTGGGTTTGCTCCTGCCGGGGTGGGTCACTCCCTGGTGTCGCTCGGTGCCATGTCCCTGTGGAGGGGACACCTCCAGCCCCCAGGGGACACCTCCAGCGGGTAAAATCTGTCAGCAGGAGCAGGGATGGAGACAGAAATCCAGAGTTTCCCTGGACCCACCCCACTCCGTGCCCACGCCCCGGGGGTTGTGGCAGGCGTGGCCGCCCTGGCAGTGCCAGCCGGGCGGGATGGGGACGCCGTGGTGACACCGGTGTCCCCTCGCAGCCCAGTTCCCCGGCCTGCAGAGCAAGATGCGGGTGGTGCTGCGGGTGGAGGTGGAAGCCGTCAAGTTCCTCAAGGAGGAGCCCAACCGCCTGGACGGGCTCCTCAAGCGCTGCAAGAGCGTCACCGACACCTTGGCCCAGGTCCGCAGGTGAGCCCCCAGCCCCGCCCCCGGAGGGCGCGGCCACACCCCCACACCCCCCCCCCGGTGTCCCCTTTGTCCCCAACAGCTCTGGGCCACCTCCCCTCGGTGTCCCCTTTTCTCTTAATATTTGCAATATAATATGATAATATATAATACAATATATATTGTATAATATAGTATATAATAATATAATATATAAGGATTTATAATGTAAAATATATTATATTATATTATATTATATTATATTATATTATATTATATTATATTATATTATATTACATTACATTACATTACATTACATTACATTATATTATATGTATATTTAATTTTATATAATACTACATAATGTATAATGATGCAATACAATATGATGATAAAAATAATAGATAATTATAAATAAATAAATATATATTTATCATAGATATATTCTATTGTATTCTATCATTATTTATTATATAGTATTATATTAAATTAAATATATTATATAATATAATATAATATAATGTAATATAATATATAATGTAATTACATATACATATACATATACATATACATATACATATACGTATACGTATACGTATACGTATACGTATACGTATAATATTATTTTATTAGATTAGATATTATTACATTCTATATTATTATAACATTGTGTTCTATTAAAATTATAACATAAACAATGCAATCTTTATTTTTAACCCCAGGCAAGTGGAGGAGGGCGTGTGGAGCTCCCCCGGCAGCCTCAGCCAGTCCCCCAAGAAGGTGGCCCCGGAGACGGATTTCGGCAAAGGGCTGGAGCTGGAGATGCCCACCAGCCCCCCGGTGAGCCTGCACCACCTGACGGCCACCGCCGAGCCCCTGGGGGTCCCCAGCTTCGGGCACAGCCCCCCGCAGCCCCAGGGGCACCCCAAGAGCAATAACCCCAGCCGAGCCCCCGAGATGGTGCCCGCCAAGACACAGACGGGGCCCGAGACCCCCGGCAAGAAGAGCGTGGACAAAGCCGTGTCGGTGGAGGTGAGAACCCTGCTCGGGGTTTGGAGGGGGGGGTTCGGATTTGGGGGGGGGGTCCTCTGGAGGGTCTGTGAAGGTGGGGAGTCCTGGGGGTGCCTCTGCTGCTTGGGAGGGTTGGAATTTAAGGATGGGGACAAAAATGTTCCTTTCCCAGCTCATCCCAGTGGGGTTGGGGGCTGTGGGAGGGACGGGGCCTGAGCTCCCCAGCAAGAAGGTGGAAATGGGAATGGGAACAGCTCCCATCATCATCCTCCTCCTCCTCGGTGGAGCGCCTCTACTGCTTGGGCAGGGGGGGATTTAAATTTGGGGATGGGGGAAAAAATGTTGCCCCCCCCAGCTCCTCCCAGAGGGGTTGGGGGCTGCGGGAGAGATGCCAGACCCCCAGCAAGGAGGCGGAAATGGGAATGGGAGCAGCTCCCATCCTCATCCTCCTCGGTGGAGAGTGGGGAGTCCTGGGAGCGCCTCTGCTGCTTGGGGTGGGGTGTTGAAATTTGGGGTTAAATTTGGGGATGGGGGAAATAAATGTCCCCCCCCAGCTCCTCCCAGCGGGATTGGGGGCTGCAGGAGAGATGCCAGACCCCCAGCAAGGAGGTGGAAATGAGAATGGCAGCACTGCCCACCCTCCTCCTCCTCGGTGGAAGGTGGGCAGCACCTCTGCTGCTTGGGGTGGGGATGAAATTTGGGGATGGGGGCAAAAATGTTGCCCCTCCCGGTGGGGTTGGGGGCTGTGGGAGAGACACAAGACCCCCAGCAAGAAGGCGGAAATGGGAATGGGAGCAGCTCCCATCCTCATCCTCCTCCGTGAAGAGTGGGAAGTCCTGAGAGCGCCTCTGCTGCTTGGGTTGGGGATAAAATTTGGGGATGGGGGCAATAATATCCCCCCCCCCCAGCTGGTCCCAGCGGGTCCGGGGGTGTCGCAGGGCCGGGGGTCACCCCGTGCCCGCCAGCCCCGGGGCTGCAGCGGGGGTCTCCGTGCCCGCAGGCGGCCGAGCGCGACTGGGAGGAGAAGCGGGCGGCGCTGACCCAGTACAGCGCCAAGGACATCAACCGGCTGCTGGAGGAGACGCAGGCCGAGCTGATGAAAGCCATCCCCGACCTGGAATTCGCCGCCAAGCACAAACCCGGCCCCGGGGGCAGCGGCAGCGCCGCCTCCACGCCCGAGCACAAACCCTCCAAGGCACAGCACGGCCCCAAATCGGGGGGCAAAGGGGACCCCAACGGCCGCCGGGGTTCAGGTGCGTGTCACTGGAGTGTAGGACAGGAAAAGAGCCACGCTCACCTGGCCAGGAGGTGCGAAGGAAAAGGGGGGCTTTATTTAAACATCTCAGCTTATGTAGTTTTGGGGATTTGGTTAAGGATTGGGGGATGAGAGGAGACGCCCCTCTGGGTGTTTGACCACCCCCAGTCACGCCAGCGGTCAAACCAGCGGTTCGTCAGTTTGTCTTGCCCCCCACCCCCGGAAAGGAATGTGCTTGGTGAACGTCGCTCTTTGGTTTCGTCACAATGCCTGAGAACTCTCCTGCCCAAAAATGAAAACGAACAAAAAGCTGAAAAAATCAGAGCGGCACTAGGCGGCGACACGGGAAAAAACGACGCTCACTCGTCAGGTTGAGAGGAGAGAAAAAAAAGAAGAAACTTTATTTTGAGGTTCTGATTTATACGGATTTTGGAATTTGATTAGGGATTGGAGGACGAGGTTAACACTTTCTCTGACCACACTGGTCAACCCAGAAGTCCCATCAATTTGTTTTTCCCCCTCGGAAAGGAATGTATTATTCACAAAACATCGCTCTTTCTTTATTTTTCGATGCTGTGAGAAGGCTTCAATTGAAATATAAAACATCAGACGGCTGAAAAATTGGGGTGACAGGCACGGGGTGGGGATGGAGGGATTCACCCCCAGAGGGGAGGATGGGGGTCTGTGGGGTCACTAGACACCTGACTACACTCACCTGGTCAGGTGTGAGAATGAAAAAAGTAGTTTATTTGGGATTTTGACTTTATTACATAGTTTTTGGAGTTCGATTAGGGATTGAGGGGACGAGGCTGACGCCTCTCTGACCCCATCAGTCAAACCAGAAGTCCGTTAATTAGCCTTTCCCCCGGGAAGGAACGCGCGGTTTTCAAAACATCACTTTGTATTACAACGAGTGAGAACTTCAGTACCTGTGAACACCAGGAGGCTGAAAAAAAACCTCCGGGCGCCAGTCCCCGAGGATGAGGAGGGTGGGATGAGAAGGGCGGTGCCCTCACGGCCCCAATTTTTGTCCCCAGACGAGCTGACGGTGCCGCGGTACCGGACCGAGAAACCCTCCAAGTCGCCGCCGCCGCCGCCGCCCCGCCGCAGCTTCCCCTCGTCGCACGGGCTGACCACGACCCGCAGCGGCGAGGTCATTGTCACCAGCAAGAAGGAGCCCGGCTTTATGAAGGTACGGGTGGCCGCTGGGCCGGGGTGGGCAGTGCCAGCCGGCCCCCGGTGTCCCCCCGCTGTCCCCCACGGTGTCCCCCGGTGCCTCCTGGTGACCCCCTCGGTGTCCCCCAGTATCCCCCGGTGCCTCCTGGCGCCCCACGTTGTCCCACCCGGTGTCCCCCCCGGTGTCCCCTCAATGTCCCCCGGTGTCCCCCGCCCCTGACGCGCGCTGCCCCGGCAGAAGGCGGAGTCGGAGGAGCTGGAGACGCCGAAGCCGCAGGTGAAGCTGAGGCGGACGGTGTCCGAGGTGGCCCGGCCCGCCTCCACCCCGCCCGTCATCGCCTCGGCCGTCAAGGACGACGACGACGAGGACCGGATCATCGCCGAGCTCGAGGTGAGCGGGAGCCCCGCGGGACCCCCGCCCCGGGGGTGACACCGCCCCCAGGTGACACCACACCCGAGGTGACCCCGCCCCCGAGGTGACCCCGCCCAGGAGGTGACATCGCCCCGGAGGTGACATCGCCCCGGAGGTGGCACTGCCCCCGAGGTGGCACTGCTCCCAAGGTGACACCACCCCCGAGGTGGCACCGCCCCGGAGGTGGCACTGCCCCCGAGGTGGCACTGCTCCCAAGGTGACACCGCCCCGGAGATGGTGGCACTGCCCCCGAGGTGGCACCGCCCCGGTGGTGGCACCGCCCCCGAGGTGACACCACTCCCGAGGTGGCACTGCCTCCCAGGTGACATCGCCCCCGAGGTGACACCGCCCTTCTGCTCCGGGGGCAGCTCGGGGTGGCGTTTGGGGTGTGACATCCCCGGTGCCGGCACCGTTCCTGCCGGGCCCGCGGAGGCAGACAGGTGGCACCACCGGGGACAGAGCGGTGGCACCGCCGGGGACAGAGAGGTGGCACTGCGGGGACAGGTGATGCACACCTGTGACACCCTCCCGCCCCGGGGTTTAGGGCAGGCTCACCTGGCTCTCAGCACGGCACCGGTGCTGCAGAGCGGAGGGGATGGGTGTTCCTTGGATGGTTTTTTATCAGCTGGTTTTCCCCCAGGAGGGAGGAGAACTGGGCGTGGTGCAGGTGTGGGCCAGGTGATGGCACCGGGGACAGGTGATGGTGCAGAGGACAGGTGATGCTGCAGGCGTGGGACAGGTGATGATGCTGCAGGCACAGGAACTGCACCAGTGATGCTGCGGGGCTGGACCAGTGACTCTGCTGGCCAGGGGACAGGTGACACTGCTGACTGAGGAACCAGTAGCACTGCTGGCCAGGGGTTTGATGGCACTGCTGGCCAGGGGACAGGTGACACTGCTAGCCAGGGGACAGGTGACACTGCTGGCCAGGGGACAGGTGACACTGCTGACTGAGGAACCAGTGGCACTGCTGGCCAGGGGTTTGATGGCACTGCTGGCCAGGGGACAGGTGACACTGCTAGCCAGGGGACAGGTGACACTGCTGGCCAGGGGACAGGTGACACTGCTGACTGAGGAACCAGTGGCACTGCTGGCCAGGGGTTTGATGGCACTGCTGGCCAGGGGACAGGTGACACTGCTAGCCAGGGGACAGGTGACACTGCTGGCCAGGGGACAGGTGACACTGCTGACTGAGGAACCAGTGGCACTGCTGGCCAGGGGACCAGTGCCCCTGCCAGCAGGACAGGGGACAGGTGGCACTGTTGGCCAGGGCATTGGTGACCCTGCCAGCAGCACAGGTGACAACGCTCCCTCTCACCTGACCACCGCCACCACTCTCCCTGCCGCCCGCCCCGCTCCAACCACGGGCCCTCCGAGCCCTCCAGGCCCCTCCGCTCACCCCTCCTGCCCTCCAACGGCCGTGTTTGACTCCCCAGGTGTTTCAGCGGAGCTCGGCCTCCCCTTTCCTCCCCTCGCCCCGCTGTGAGCCCCTCGAGGCCGTGTCCCCGGGCCACTGCCACCCGTGGCCCGACGGAGCCCAAGGATGGAAGGTAACGGCGCCCTCGGGGCTGCGCTCTCACCGCCTTCCTGCTCCGCCTCTTCTCCACTCACTCCTGCTGCTTTGTTTTTTATTTCTCTCTGATTTAACCGACTAATTAACGGCTTCTCTCCTCACTGCTGCCTCGCTCACGGCACTGACCCGGCACCGGAGCCAGCACTAACCCGCACCGGGCATCGGGCACCGGGCACCGGGCAGGGCTCGGGCAGCGCCCGCCGCTCTCAGGGCACGCCGGGGCCCCGGGGGGGGTGGGCAGTGCACGGGAGATCCCGCCCCGGGAGCACGGGAAGGGAAGGGCTGGAGCCGAGTCCGCGGGTTTGGATCTGCCCTGGTTCGGTTCTGGGCCTCTCCCGGCCCTCCTGACTTCCCACTGGAATCCCAGCTGGGTCGCTGCTGGTGGCAGAGGGATTTCCAAAGGGGTTCGGGAGGTGCAGAAACACCAGAATGGTTTTCGATTTAAAGGTTTTTTGCTCCAGTGGGGATGTCAGGGCTGGAGGAGGGAGCTGAGCGCCCCGTTCCAGTCCCTGTCCGTGCTCTGGGTTCCAGAGGGTTGTGGGGGCTGAACATTCCCTTCCCGTCCCTGTCTGTGCTCTGGGTCTCTGTGGGATGTCAGAGCTCAAGGAGGGAGCTGGGCGTTGCTCTCCATTCCCTGTCCATGCTCTGGGGCCAGTGGGATGTAGCGCTGGACAAGAGGGAATTGAAAATCCCTTTCCCAGCTCCTGTCCATGCTCTGGATCCCACTGGGATTGTCAGGGCTAGAGGAAGGAGCTGAGCATCCCCGTCCAGTCCCTGTCCACACTGTGGATCCCACTGGGATACATGGGCTGGGCAGGAGGGAGCTGAACATCCTTTTCCATTCCCTGTCCGTGCTCTGGATCCCAGTGGGATGTCAGGGTTGGAGGAGGGAGCTGGGCATTCTCTTCCAGTCCCTGTCTGTGCACTGGGTCCCTGTGGGATTTAAGGCTGGACAGGATGGAGCTGAACTTCCCTTCCCAGCTCCTGTCCATGCTCTGGATCCCGGTGGGATGTTGGGCTGGACAAGAGGGAATCGAAAATCCCTTTTCCAGCTCCTGTGCATGCTCTGGATTCCGGTGGGATATATGGGCTGGGCAGGAGCGAACTGAACATCCTTTTCCATTCCCTCTCCATGCTCTGGATCCCGGTGGGATTTACGGGCTGGGCAGGAGCCAGCTGAGCCCCCCTCCCTTCCCCAGACTCCCCCCCGGATCACTGCCGTGCCCGGCCGCACCGGCATTTGGGGGGAGACCCCAATAACTCCCGGCGCCCCGTGGTGCCTCCCCAGGCTAAACCCCGCTCCCTCCCGGCCCCTTAACCTGTCTGAATTCTCTGCCTAGGAGCCGCTGGCGGCCCCGGCCAGCCGAGCCTTCTCCCTGCCCCAGATCGTGCTCACCGAGTGGGTGTCGGAGCCGCCGTCCCCCGAAGCCGAGCCGGAGCTCTGGGTGGCACCGGGCAGCGCAGCGCCAGCAGCAGCGGCGGCGGGACAGCTGCCACCCCAGGGGACAAGGAGAGGCCGCGTGGCCGCTCCTGGCAGCTCCCCAAAATCCCCGCCGGCCCCCGGCCCCTCCCGGGAGTTCCCTTTGGCAGCCCCGCCTTTCCCCCGGGATCAAATGTGGGGGCGAGGAGGGGACGCGGCTCCGGGCGCTGCCGGCGGGGCGGAAGGAGGCGACAAGATTTGTCCCCAAAATCTTCCTCCTCGGAGCCGCGGGGAGGGCGCTGGAGCTGCGGAGGGCGCGCTCCTCCCCTCCGTCAGTGCCGGGATCGTTCCCCAAATTCCCCACGGGGACCCCCAAAGAGGAGCCGGGCTCGCTGCCGGACACTCCGCTGGGGCTCCGAGGGAGGAGAACCCGCCAGCCGCGGGCCGAGAGCCGCCGGCCAGCCCCGGGATTCCCGCGGGAAGGGATCCAGCGGGACATTCCCGGCCGGAGCAGCCCCCGGAGCAAATCCCCGCCCGCTGCCCCGGCGCCGCGGCACCTCCGGGATGGGATGGAGAAGCTCCGGCTGCCGCGGGCGAGCCCGGAACGGGAGGGGAAGTGTCGGAGGAGGAGCCCTGCAGAGGCAAATCATCTCCCCGGCGCCGCACGGGCAAAAAGGAGATTTATGAGGACACCTACCAGAGGCTGGACAGCCTGGAGGAAACCATCCGCGAGCTGGAGATGACCATCAGCGAGATCAGCAGCCACCCCGCCGTGGGATTCCTGCTCCCCAAGGAATCACCGGGACCCGAGGAGGACGGGAAGAGCCTGGGGGACCTCGGGCGTGGCAGCTGTGACGGTGACACCGCGCTGGACCTCAGCCAGGCCACGGGTGGCGCTGCCAAGAGTCCCTTTGGCAGCCGGACCAAGCCGGCGCTGCTCCCCAAGCCGCGGCTGCCCCCCGGCGCTGCCCAGGTTCATTTTCTCTTCTCCCCCGTGCCTTGCTCTGCCCTGGATTCGCTCTGGTGTCTCTTCCTCTGCCTGCTCCCTCTCTCTGTGACTTCGTGGAGGTGGAGAACGGATCCTTTCCTCTTCTCCCTGAGGCTCGGAGGGCTCTGGGAAGGGCAAGGGGATGAGCGAGGCAGGAGCTGGTGCCGGCCTGGGTGATCCCGGCCTGGAATTAGACCCTGGGTGAGGTGGAGTCTTGTGCCCTGGGAGGTTTTTTGGGGCACCAGGTCCAGGATGGGCATCCCACGGGGGCCAGGAGCATCCCATGGGATCCACGAGCATCCCATTGCGTCCACAAAATTCCCATGGGGTCCAGGAGAGCCCCGTGGGATCCAGGAGCATCCCATGGGATCCAAGAGCATCCCACAGGGTTCACAAAAATCCCATGGGGTCCAAAATTATCCCACGGGATCCACGGGCATCCCAAGGTGTCCAGGAGCATCCCAAGGTGTCCATGAGCATCCCACGGGGTCCACAAACATCCCACAGGATCCAAGAACCTTCCCACAGGATCCCAAAACATCCCACGGGGTCCACAAGCATCCCGTGGGATCCACAGGCATCCCGCAGGGGCCAAAAGCATCCCCTGGGATCCACAGAAATCCCACGGGGTCCAAGAGCATCCCACAGGATCCAGGAGCATCCCTCGGGGTCTACGGGCATCCCATCGGGTCCAAAATTATCCCACTGGATCCACGAGCATCCCAAGGGGTCCACGAGCATCCCACAGGGTCCTGGAGCATCCCATGGGATCCATGAGCATCCCACGGGGTCCACAAACATCCCACAGGATCCAAGAACCTTCCCACAGGATCCCGGGGCTCCAGGATCATCCCGCAGAGTCCAGGCGCATCCCAGATTTCCCAGTCTGGGCTGGGACAGGACAGGCAGGAGGCCACCAGGAGGGGACCGTGGCACGGGAGGGGACACGCGGGGCGGGGGCGGTGTGGCACTGCTCTCTGTATCCTCACCTGTGCACAGCCGTGAATAAACTCCTCTGTATTCCCACCGCCGCCGTTCCCACCTGGAATCTGCTTCTGCCTGCCGCCGCCTTTTTTTTTCCCTTCTCTCTCTGTCTCTCGGCCCCGCGGGCTGTCCCGTCCCGCCCTCGGTGTCCCGCTCTTTGCCGTCTCTGCCCTAAAACCCCTCCCGGGTGCCTCCCGGTAAGTTCCCGGCGGGTTTTTTTGGGTTGTTTGTTGGTTTTTTTTTTTTTTTTGGTGGAACTCGCGGTGACTTCTCACCCGGCGTTGTCACCGTTGTCACCTGGCGCAGCTCCAGGTATCCGGCGTGGGGGGGGGGGGGGGGGGGGCGACAAAGATCCAGCAGCCGATTTTAACCCTTTTTCCCCTGGATTTTTGTCCTTTTTTTTTTTTTTTTTCCCTGTATCCCGGCAGAGCGGTGGAGTCTCCATCCCGGCCATGAAGGTGGTGAACCCGGCGTCGCGGCTGAAGCAGGGCCAGCAGGGCAGCCCCGACAAGGGCAAGCACATCAAGCAGCGCATGGAATACATGCGGATCCAGGGCCAGCAGCAGGTACTCCAGCCCCAGGGCACGGCCTGAGCCGGGGGCACCGCCAGGGAGATCGTTTTTGGGGGGCTGGATTCTCTTTTTGTTTTGGTTGAGCCCCGCCGGGGTCGTTTTTGTCCCGCCTTTGTCCCCGGGTTTTCTGTCACCGCCTTTATTCCCGGGGTATTTTGTCCCCGGGTTTTTTGTCCCGCCTTTATCCCCGGGTTTTTTTGTCACCGCCTTTTTCCACGGGTTTTCTGTCCTCGCCTTTATTCCCGGGGTTTTTTTTTGTCACCGCCTTTGTCCCCCAGTTTTCTGTCCCCGGGTTTTCTGTCCCCGCCTTTATTTATTTATCCCCGGATTTTTTGTCCCCGCCTTAATTTATCCCCGGGGTTTTTTTGTCGCCGCCCTTGGGGACAAAAGGCACGCGGCTGTGGCGGTGCAGGGGTGGCTCTTGTCACACCGGGGGCTTGGGGACAAGGACACGGCTTCGTGCTGAGAGTCACCAGCCGGTGCTGGCTGTGGGGTGAGGCTGAAGCCCGTTTGTCCCCCAGCCCTGTGTGTCCCCTCGCCCCAGGGGACAGTGTCACCTCCTCGGTGATGCTGATGAGCATGACAGAGCTCTGGGGTTGGGGATTCCCTCCCCGGGGCTCCTGTCCCGGGAGGTTTTGGGGTGTTGGGACCCCCCCCTCACACACACACACATCCACAGAAGCAGCTTGTGGGGTGTCACAGGCGGGGTGGGTGGTGGTGGCACTGGGACACTGCGGGGACAGGGTGAGCGGGCCACAGCAGCTGGAAGAGAAGCGTTTTGGGGGTGGGATGGAGCGTCCCCAACCCTCCAGCCCCCCAGCACTGACCCCTCCCCATCCCACAGCGGGGTCCCCCCCCCCCCGCTCTGTCACCTGCTGTCACCTCAGCGTGCATTCCCAGCTGGCTCAGGGGATCACGGCCACTTGGGTGACCTCCCTCTGTCCCCTGTGACCTCCTGTCCCCCTCAGGGCCCACCCCGACCCCCTCCTCTGCCCCCACTCTGTGTCTTGATCCCCCTTTTCCCACCACCACCGAAACCACGCAATAAACCCGATTCTGCTCATTCTCGTGCATCCCCGTCGGACGAGCCGAAGGTTTTGTCCCAGCTACCCCGGAGCACGGGATTTTGGGGGGGGGGGTTTCGTGGAATTTGGGCAAATGTGGAACGAGCAAAACGGGCCAGAGGGGTCAAACCCCGCCTGGGCTTCTCGGTTCCCAAAAAAATCCTCTCCAGGGAGGGTCTGTCCCCGAGCTCGGGGTGTCCCTGACTGTCCCCTCCCGTGGAATTAGGGAGGGACAGGGAATTCCCTCTGGATTTCCCGGACAAACACCAGCCTGAGGGGCCGGGAAACATCTCCCGACTTCATGAGGCCACCAAGTCTCCTCCCCGTGAGGCCACCCAGCGCTTGTGACACCTCTGTCCCCCCGTGGCGCCACCAACCAACCCCCTGGGCCTGTCTGGGGACACTTTTCCCTGTCACTTTTGTCCCCTCCTTGTCCCCATTGAGGGCGAGGATCCCTCTCCTCATTCCCTGTAGGATTTCCAGCACAATTCCCCTGCTGTGGTGGCCCTGTGGGGACAGGGACAAGGACAGGGACAGGGTGGGCACCGTCCCCCTCGGGCACCGCCGGGGGCTGTGCCCGCTCTAACGCTGCCCCTTCTTGTCCCCCCTGTGCCTCCCCCCGTGTCCCCTGTGTCCCCTTCCCCCGGTGCCTGCGTGTGCGTGTGTCTGTGTGTCCTGGTGCCCGTCTGTCCGTCCGTCCGTCCGTCCGCTCCTCTCTCTCTGGGGACGTCCCCCGCCCCGTGCAGTGACACGCTGGGGACCCGCTCTTGTCGTTGCTGTTTGTGGTGACCCCCTTTTTCCAGCTGCTTTGACCTCAGGCCTGACTCAGTGCTGCTTCTGAACGAAATCCTTCGTGGTTTTCTCGGTTGTTTTGGGATTTTTTTCTTTTTTTCCTGTCCTCGTTTCTTTTTTTTTTTTTTTTTATATTTTATTTTTTATTTTCCTTTCTTTCGTCTTTTCGTTTAAAGCTTTTTTTTTTCCTTTTTTTTTTTTGGACTTTCCACCCCTCTCTCCTCCTCCTCGTCCTCCTTGAATCTTGCTTTTCTTTCCAGGCCACTAGACCATCTAAAGAGGCCAGTGAGACCTCCCCCACGGTCTCAGAAAAACCCGCGGCTGGCAGAACATCCATCCCCGTATTGACTTCCTTTGGGGCCAGGAACTCCTCCATCTCATTCTGAGCGCCCCTGCCAGCTCCGCCCGGCCGCTCTTCTCCTCCTCTTCCTCCTCCCGGGGGCTCCTCCTCTTCCTCGGGCTCCTCTTCCTCCCCGGGACTTGGCTTCTCTTCTTTGAGGCGCGGCTCTGGAGGGAAAACCGCCACCTGTGTGTGTCCCCCCTTTCCTCTTTCTGTTCGATCCATGTGGGTTTTCATTTTAATTTATTTTTTATTTTTTTTATTTTTTTTTTCTGTCGCCTGCGCTCCGCCAAAAGAACTTTCTTTTTTTGTTGGTTTTTTTTTTCCTTTGTGCGTGTCGCCTCGGCCCGACCTCTGTGTCCCCTCCCGCTCCGCCATGGCCAACCAGCCACTTTCTGTTTCTCTCTCTCTCTCTTTCTCTTTTTTCCTCCTTTTTTCTCATTTTTATTTTCCTTCCCTTTGGATCGCTGTTGGTTTGGTTCCCCCCCCCTCCTCTTTTTTCCCCCTTTTTTTCCCCTCCCCCCCCTTTTTTTTTTCTTTTTTTTCTGTTTTTTTTGGGTTTTTTCCTTTTTTTTCCCCCCCCCGTTTATTTAAGAACTCTCCGAGCTTCCCCCCGCCAGCACCCGGCCAGGAGCGGCTTCCAGCTCCTTCCACCGCGCGGAAAACCGGGAAGCGGCGACCGCCGAAAACAGCCCCGGAGCGACCCCCGGAGCGACCCCCGGGAGCGGCCGCCTTGTCCCCGCAGGAGGAGAGGACATCCCCGGCCAGGGCTCGCCGGTGGGTGGCCGGCGGGGACACCGCGGGGACATCCCGGGGCGATGTCACCGTCGCCGCCGCCGCCACCGCGTCCCCTCGAGCGGGGTCCGGGGGTCCCCGGGAGTGCCGGAGGGGTCGCAAGGCGCGGGTGTGAATTGGGGAGGGGCTCGGGGGGCGTGCGGTGATGCCCGGGGAGGGGTCTCACCTGGGCCGCGGGTTTGTCCCCAAGGTGAGGGGACAAGGCCGGGCTCGGAGCCCCGGGGGAGCAGCCCCGGCCCCGCCCAGCCTTGGGGGGGCGTGGGGGGGGTGGCCTGTGGTCGCCTCCCTGCAGCGCGGGTGTGCCCAGGTGTGTCACAGTGGGCTCCAGATGTACCCAGGTGTGCCCAGGTGTGTCACAGTGGGCTCCAGCTGTGCCCAGGTGTGCCCAGGTGTGTCACAGTGGGCTCCAGCTGTGCCCAGGTGTGCCCAGGTGTGTCACAGTGGGCTCCAGCTGTGCCACAGGTGTGCCCACCCGCACCCAGGTGTGCCCCAAGTGTGTCACAGTGAGCTCCAGCTGTGCCACAGGTGTGCCCAGGTGTGCCCAGGTGTGTCACAGTGGGCTCCAGCTGTGCCACAGGTGTGCCCACCTGCACACAGGTGTGCCCAGGTGTGTCACAGTGGGCTCCAGCTGTGCCACAGGTGTGCCCACCTGCACACAGGTGTGCCCAGGTGTGTCACAGTGGGCTCCAGCTGTGCCCAGGTGTGCCCAGGTGTGCCCAGGTGTGTCACAGTGGGCTCCAGCTGTGACCAGGTGTACCTACCTGCACCCAGGTGTGCCACAGGCGTACCCAGGTGGACTCCTGGTGCACCCAGCTGTGCCCAGGCGTGCACCAGGTTTGCCCAGGTGTGTCCAGGTGTGCCCCAGGTGTATCCAGGTGGACTCTAAGTGTGCCCAGGTGTGCTCCACGTGCACCCAGGTGTGTCCAGGTGTGGCCCAGCTGTGCACAGGTGTACCCAGAAGTGCACCAGGTATACCCAGCTGTGCCCAGGTGTGCTCTAGGTGTGTCCAGGTGTGCCCCAGCTGTGACCAGGTGCACTCCAGGTGTACCCACGTGTACATCAGGTGTGCCCAGGTGTGTGTGTGTGTGTGCTCTGCGTGTGCAACGCGAGATCCGATCACTCCTTCCGTTCTCTATTTCGTCCGTGGGTTGTTTTCGGTTTTTTGTCTGATTTCAATTCGTCTTTTTCTTCCTTTTTTTCCCCCCTCCTCTGGTTTGGGTTTTTTTTGTTGTTGTTGTTTCTGTTTTTTGGTTGGATTCTTTTTTTATTTTGTATCTCGGTCATTTTTGTACAGAAGAAACAAGAGCCTTTTTTTGAATAACAAAGAGAAAACACAAAAAACGGACAAAAAACCAAAAAAAAAAAAAAAGACCAAAAAAAAGAAAGAAAAAAAAAAAAGGTTTAAAAAAAAATAAATCATGATGCAATTTCTTTGGATTGCAAAAAAAGCAACTCTTTACATTTAAGTGAAGTGTCTTAACATTTTATATTGTTTTAAAAAATATATTTACATATTATATATATATAATATACGTAATATAAATCTATATATAAATATTTAAAGAGGGGAAAGAAAAAACCTTAAAAAAAAACCCTTTAAAAAATAGAAAAAAAAAAAAAAGAAGAAGAGAAATAAATCATAAAGTCCGCTATTATTTAAGGGGGTGGATTTGAAATCCCTGCTTAGGTTTAGAGCTCCTCGTGGTTTTTTTTCCCCAGAGCGGCTTCGTCGCCCTCGCGCTGAGTCCCCGCCCTCTTCCCTTGTCCCCCAGCCCTGTCCCCAGGTCCTGCTGGTGGCCCTGGGGACACCCCCAGTGCCAGCAGCAATAGCAGTCACTTGATGCATTGGGAATTAATTTGATTTTTAATGACGACGATGATGATGATGATGATGATGATGATGATGATTTTCTTTTCTCGGTACCAAAGTGAATTTCACTGTAGCAAAGCCGCAGCTCCTGGGGGGTGGCACCTGGTGATGTCACCTCCCCTGCCTGGCTGTCACCTCCCCTGCCCCGCTGTCACCTCCCCACCCCCCCCCGGAGCACGGGGCGGTGTCACCTTTTGTCGCTTTGTGTCACCTAAGGGGAGGGGGCACAGTGACAGCCGCCACACCCCGCTGCTGGCGGGTGAGGAGGTGACAGTGCCACCCGCCTTGGGGACATCGATGTCGGGGGGTGACAGCTGCCATCCTCCATGGGGACACCCGCAGAAATGTCATGGAGGGCGTGACAAGTGCCACCCTCTTTGGGGACACCCACATGGGGAGGGTGACAATTGCCACCTCCACTGGGACACCCACATGGGGAGGGTGGCAATTGCCACCTCCATTGGGACACCCACATGGGGAGGGTGACAATTGCCACCTCCATTGGGACACCCACATGGGGAGGGTGGCAATTGCCACCTCCATTGGGACACCCACGTGGGGAGGGTGACAATTGCCACCCCCTTTGGGGACACCCACATGGGGAGGGTGGCAATTGCCACCTCCATTGGGACACCCACGTGGGGAGGGTGACAATTGCCACCCCCTTTGGGGACACCCACATGGGGAGGGTGACAATTGCCATCCTCCATTGGGACACCCACATGGGGAGGGTGACAATTGCCACCTCCACTGGGACACCCACATGGGGAGGGTGACAATTGCCACCTCCATTGGGACACCCACATGGGGAGGGTGACAATTGCCACCTCCACTGGGACACCCACATGGGGAGGGTGACAATTGCCACCTCCATGGGGACACCCTCAAAAATGTCATGGGGGGATGACAATTGACACTCCCTTTGGGGACACCCACCTGAGGGGGTGACAAGTGCCATCCTCCTTGGTGACACCCACAAAAATGTCATGGAGGGTGACAATTGCCATCCTCCATGGGGGCACCTATAAAAATGACGTAAGAGGGGTGACAATTGTCATCCTCCATGGGGACACTCAAATGGAGGGGTGACAATTGCCACCCTTGTGGTGACATCTACAAAAATGTCATGAAGGGGTGACAATTGCCACTCCCTTTGGGGGACACCCATATGGAAGGTGACAAGTGCCACCTCCATTGGGACACCCACATGGGAAGGGTGACGATTGCCATCCTCCATGGGGACACTCAGAAATGTCATGGAGGGGGTGACAATTGCCACCCTGGATGGGGACACCCACATGGAGGGGTGACAAGTGCCATCCCCTTGGGGACACTGACATGGAGGGGTGACAACTGCCACCTCTATTGGGACACCCACATGGGGAAGGGTGACGATTGCCATCCTCCATGGGGACACTCAGAAATGTCATAGAGGGGGTGACAATTGCCACCCTGGATGGGGACACCCACAGAAATGTCATTGGGGGGATGACAATTGCCACCCCCTTTGGGGACACCCACATGGGAGGGTGACAACTGCCATCCTCCATTGGGGACACCCCCAAAAATGACACGGGAGGGGGCTGTCCTTAATGCCACCCCAGTGTCCCCCACCCCGGTGTCCCCACCTCGGTGTCCCCGAGCTGTCACAGATTTTTGGGGCGGCTCCATCTCTTTGTCCCCACGTCCCTCCTGCCAGCTCGGTGTCACCCGTGCAGAGCAGGGAGGTGACAGCGCCAGGTCAGGGGGGTCACAGCGCCAGGTGAGGAGGTGACAGCGCCAGGTGAGGGGGTGGCAGGTCCCTCCCTGTCCCCAAACCCCGTCCCCAGTGTCCCCTTTCCCCCGGCTGGTGTCCCCGTGAGCGTGATGTCCCCGCGTGCGTGTGCGTCCGTCCCCTTCATGGCATCGTGCAAAATCCCTCGCTGAAGCAAGAAGACGACAACAAAAAAAACACCAAAAAAAAAAAAAAAAATCAAAATTAAAAACAAAACAAAGTTCTGGTTCGGACCAGGAATAAATAATTTTTTAAAAAAAGACAAAAAAAAGAGGAAAACGTGCAAAAATCGCCAAAAAAAGCCCCAAATCCAAGCGCTGCCTGCATCGTGCATGTGTCGGAGGCGCCCGCTGCATGCGCTCCCCGCTTTGCTCGTCTGGATGTTGTTTCAAAACCAAAAAAACATTTTAAAAAATGCTCACAGCTCCGAAAAGGACAAAAAAAAAAAAAAAATAAAAATAGGACAAACTGAGAAGAAAAAAAACGAAAAAAAAAACCACACACAAAAATAGGAGAAAAACTGCGAATTTCTGGTTCTCTTTAGAGGCTGTTTTGGGGTTTCTACGCCGTCGTGTGTCTCTCTCTTCTCTCTCTCTTCTCTCTCTTCTCTCTCTCTCTTCCGCATGAATTTTCTCGTGAACTGTTTTAAAAAAAAAAAAAAGAAAAAAAAAAGAAAAAAATAAAAACGAACAAAAGGAAAAAAAAAAAAAGTTGAGAACGGAAGAAGAAAAAAAAAAGGAAAAAACGAAGGAAAAAAAGAGAAAAAATGAAGAAAAAAAAGGAAAAAACAAAGAAAAAAAGGGAAAAAACGAAGAAAAAAACTTAAAAAAATTTTAAAAAGCCTCGCGCAGGGGAAAAGCGGGGGAGGGGAGGGAGGGGACCCGCCCACCCTCCGCCACCCCTGTGTCACCTCCCCCCGCCGTGTCCCCCGTGTCGCCGTGGATGCCATGGGTAGTTGTGTGTGACCGTTGTAATTTCCCGTGACAAAAGGGTTGCTTTTTATTTATTTTATTTTTCCCTTTATAACTTTTTCTTTTCTATCAGAGTGTCTGGCTTTAATAAAATTACTTTTTTTTTTTTTTTTTGGTGTCGCCTTTTTTTTCTCTGTTTTTTCCCTCACTTTCTCCCCCCCCCCGCCCTCCCAAAATTGAGAATTTTGATGAGGATGGGGCATCCCCAATTCTCTTATTTCCACGCCACAGGCTCGGAGAAAAACGAGATTTATCCTCTCAAAGATAAATCCAGGAATAAAAATTCCCATCACCCAGAGATTTGGGGTCTCTGCCCGCCAAAAAAAGAAAAAAAAAAGGGAATTAACACCAGCAAAACCTCGAATAACCAGTTTATTTCCAATATAGAGACCAGGACTGGAGGTGGAGGGGGGCAAAGCAGGAAGGGGATTTTTTGGGGGGTTTTTTTGCAGTTTTGCAGAATCCCGACGGGGCCAACACGCCGGGAATTGGGGGTTTGGGGGTTGGGGACATGCAGGAGGGTTTTAAAAAGTCACCACTGGTCCAGCACGTCCCCTTGCCTCGGGGCTGGCCTTTCCGCTGAGCAAAACTTCTTTTAAAAAAATTCCTTATAAATCCTTTGGGATATGTTACACGGGCGGAGACGATATTTACAGGGGGGGAGGGGAAAAATTAACCGGAAAAACAAACAAACAAACAAACAAAAAAAAAAAATCCTCGAAAAGAAAAAAAACCGAAACGACTTTACAGCAAATATTTGCATAACGTATGAGAACGACACGGAGAGACGGTGACACGGGGGTGTGTGACACGAGGCCGCCCAGCTGGTGACACTCGTGTCCCCGCGTGGCCAGGCCGGGGGTCCCCGCTGTCCCCCTTCCTAAAGTGCTTCTGGCCCGGGGGGGGGGTGGGGTGGGGGGCAGGAAGGGGACAGCCACGGGAGGGGACAGGGACATCCCAGGTGTCGCGGGGTGGTGGCAGCGGCCCGGGGGTGGGGTAAAGGATGGCAGTGTCCCCTCCCCCTGGCGCAGGGTGTCCCCTCTCAGTGCCAGCCCCGACACCCCCCAAAGCTCCCCTGGCTCAGCAGAGTCCCCCCAGCCCCTCCCAGGTCAGGGTGACAGCGCTGAGGTCCCCAAGGGACCCCGGTACACGGGGGGGTCACTGATATGGGATCCCCAAAGTCCTCAGGGCACGGAGAGTCCCCAGGGTCACCAAGGTCACCAGGGTCCCCAGGGTCCCCAGGGCAGGGGTCTCTCATCGAGGTCCCTGATGTCCCCAGGGTCATCAGGGTCCCCAAGGTCACCAGGGTCCACAAGGTCACCAGGGTCCACAAGGTCACCAGGGTCCCCAGGGCAGGGGTCTCTCATCGAGGTCCCTGATGTCCCCAGGGTCATCAGGGTCCCCAAGGTCACCAGGGTCCACAAGGTCACCAGGGTCCCCAGGGTCCCCAGGGCAGGGGTCTCTCATCGAGGTCCCTGATGTCCCCAGGGTCATCAGGGTCCCCAAGGTCACCAGGGTCCACAAGGTCACCAGGGTCCACAAGGTCACCAGGGTCCCCAGGGCAGGGGTCTCTCATCGAGGTCCCTGATGTCCCCAGGGTCATCAGGGTCCCCAAGGTCAGCAGGGTCCACAAGGTCACCAGGGTTACCAGGGCAGGGGTCTCTCATCCAGGTCCCTGATGTCCCCAGGGTCCCCAAGGTCACCAGGGTCCTCAGGGTCCCCAGGGTCATCAGGGTCCCCAAGGTCACCAGGGTCCTCAGGGTCCCCAAGGTCATCAGGGTCCCCAAGGTCACCAGGGTCATCAGGGTCCCCAAGGTCACCAGGGTCACCAGGGCAGGGGTCTCTCATCCAGGTCCCCGAGGTCACCAGGGTCCTCCAACACAGGGGTCTCTGACACCGAGGTTCTTGGGGCAGGTCTCTGACCCTGATGTCCCCAGGGTCCTCCAGAGCAAGGGTTTGTGACCCTAATGTCCCCAAGGTCCTCGAGAGCAAGGGTCTCTGTCCCTGATGCTCCCATGTTGCCCCAGCACAGGAGTCTCTGACCCTGATGTCCCCAAGGTCCCTCACTACAGGAGTCTGTGCCACCGAGGTCCCCAGGGTCCCCAGGGTCCCCTAACACAGGGCTCTGGGACACCGAGGTCCCCAGGGTCCCCAGCCCGGGGCAGGTCCCCACCCGGAGCAGCCGCAGCTCCCAGGGAAGTGCCCGCACTTCGTCCCGCCACGGCTGGGGACAGCAGGGCCACCTCTGGGGACAGCAGGGCCACCGCCAGGGACAGCAGGGCCACCGCCAGGGACAGCTGGGCCACTGCTGGGGACAGCAGGGCCACCTCTGGGGACAGCAGGGCCACCGCCAGGGACAGCTGGGCCACCTCTGGGGACAGCAGGGCCACTGCTGGGGACAGCAGGGCCACCGCTGGGGACAGCAGGGCCACCGCCAGGGACAGCTGGGCCACTGCTGGGGACAGCTGGGCCACCTCTGGGGACAGCAGGGCCACCGCCAGGGACAGCAGGGCCACCGCCAGGGACAGCTGGGCCACTGCTGGGGACAGCAGGGCCACCTCTGGGGACAGCAGGGCCACCGCCAGGGACAGCTGGGCCACCTCTGGGGACAGCAGGGCCACTGCTGGGGACAGCAGGGCCACCGCTGGGGACAGCAGGGCCACCGCCAGGGACAGCTGGGCCACTGCTGGGGACAGCTGGGCCACCTCTGGGGACAGCAGGGCCACCGCCAGGGACAGCTGGGCCACCTCTGGGGACAGCAGGGCCACCACTGGGGACAGCTGGGCTACCTCTGGGGACAGCTGGGCCACCTCTGGGGACAGCAGGGCCACCACTGGGGACAGCTGGGCCACCGCCGGGGACAGCAGGGCCACCACTGGGGACAATCCCCGTGCCCCCTCCTGGCACTGCCTGGGAGCTCGGGCACCTCCACGGTCCCCAAAGCGTTGGGGACAAAGCGACTTTTGTCCCCACGCGGCGCGGGGGCCACCGGGACCTGTTAAATAACCACAGCAGCTCGTCGGGAGCACAATTAAATACGGGGACAAGGGAGAGTCGTTAAATTAAACAGCGGCTCGGGAGGGGTCAGAGACACTGCGGGAAGCGCAGGGGGGCACCGGGGCCGCCCGGGGGGCTCTCGGTGGCCGTCCCCGGGGTGACACCGCCGGCAGGGGCCGGGGCTGGACCCGCCGGCCGGGCTTTGGTGGATTCCAAGCTGCTGAGCCCCGAGTCCTTGTCGCGACAGGGCCCCGGCGTGCCCTGGAGGCCGCGCGGTTCTTTCCACTCGTTGAAGTTGAGGTCCTTGAGGCCGCCGGGAACCACCACGGTGTGCCGCCGCCAGCTGCTCTTCTTGCGCCGGGTCTCCGGGGAGTGAGCGCGGCGCAGGCGGACCGCCGTGTCATCGGCGGAGCCCCGCAGGTGCTGCCGGAGCTGCTCCCGCAGCGACGCTCGCCCCGGCGTCACCCAGCTCCGCTCCTCGTCGCCCCCGGCCGCCCCCGAGGTGTCCCCGGCCTGTCGCGGCCTCCCCAGCTTCCTGCGGGCCAGCGTGTCGCACTGGATCAGGCGGTGCGAGTTGAAGGACGGGCGGCCGGGCGGCGGCTCGTCCTCGTCGCCTGTCCCCTCGCCGGGCTGTGGCGGCCTCGGCGGGGCTCCCTCGCGGCTCTCCGTGTCCGTCTCCATGTGGCTGAGCTCGCTGCGCTCGTCGTCCGCCTCCTCCCCGCGGCTCCCGGCCACCGAGCGCGCCTCGGAGCACAGGCTGCGGTCCATGGTGGACAACGTGGAGTAGCCGGACACGATGGAGCGGGCGTCCGGTGCCGGTTCGGAGCCGGCGGAGCGTTCCCGTTCCGTGCCGGCCGCGCCGGAGGGAGCCGTCGGCTCGGTGCTGGTGGCGCGGGGGGCTTTGCCCGGTGTCGCCGCGGGTCCCTCCCGCTCCTGCTGCCGGCCCGGGCCGTCCCTGCGCTCCGCGTCGTCGTCGGTGCTGCTCCCGACGCCTTCGGCCTCTCTCCTCTTCTTCCTCTTGCGGGCGGCGGCCGAGACGAAGGGGATGGCGAGGAGCTCCCGGTGCGGCGGCGCTTTGCGCGACGGCCACGTGCCCTGCGAGGGAGGGGACAGCGGGGTCAGGGGTGATGGGGACGGGGACAGCGGGGTCAGGGACGGGACAGGGACAGCAATGGGGATGGGACAGGGACAGGGATGGGAACGGGGACAGGGACAGGGACAGGGATGGGGACAGGGACAGCAGGAATGGGGACGGGGACGGGGACAGGGACAGGGACAGGGATGGGGACAGGGACAGCAGGAATGGGGACGGGGACGGGGACAGGGACAGGGACAGGGACAGGGACAGGGACAGGGACAGGGACGGGGACGGGGACGGGGACAGGGACAGGGACAGGGACGGGGACAGGGACGGGGACGGGGACGGGGACAGGGACGGGGACAGGGACAGGGACAGGGACAGGGACAGGGATGGGGACAGGGACAGCAGGAATGGGGATGGGGATGGGGACAGGGACAGCTGGAATGGGGACGGGGACAGGGACAGGGATGGGGACAGGGACAGCAGGAATGGGGACAGGCTCGGGGACAGGGACAGGGATGGGAATGGGGACAGGGACAGCAGGAATGGGGACGGGGACGGGGATGGGGACAGGGACAGGGACAGCAGGGATGGGGACGGGGTCGGGGACAGGGACAGGGATGGGAACGGGGACAGGGACAGAAGGAATGGGGACGGGGACAGGGATGGGATAGGGACGGGTTGAGTGTCCCCGTCCCCGTGTCCCCACCCTGGGCCCCCTCTCACCTTGGGTTTGGCGGAGCCGCTGCGGGTCGAGCCTGGAAAGCAGAGCGGAGAGGGGAGGTTAGAGGGGTCCCGGGGGTGGGGACGCGCTGGGGAGGGGTCTGGGGTGGACTTGGGGACGCTGCTCCGATCCCCCAAAGCAGGGCGGGGACATGGCGGGGCTGTCACACCGGTTGGGTGGCAGGAGGTGACAGGAGGTGGCAGGAGGGGCTCCGGTGGTCGCAGCGGGCATTGCTCGCCTCACCCAGGGTGACAAAGGGGACACACGCACAGCCAGGACACACAGCCAGGACCCCCGCGGTGGGACCCCAACCCTCCCGCAGTCACGGGGGACAGAGGGGACAGGGGCACTGCCACCACCGTGTCACCAGGGCGGAGCGTGGGGAGGTGGCTCCGTGCCACACCCAGGCTGGGAGCGGGGGTCAGGACAGGCCCGGGGGGGTTCCGGGGTAAAGAGGGGACGCAGAGGGGACACAGAGGGGACACAGAGGGGACAGGCAGCCCTGGCCCTGCTGCCACCGTGTGAAGGACAAGGACAAGGACACAGACCCCTCTCCCGCCCCGCATGCCCGGGACGGGGTTAGCAGCCGCTGACAACGAGAGAGGGGGAGGCAGAAAAAGGGGGCGCTGACCCTCCCCGGGGCTCTGGGACACCCTGCAGCAAGATGCCGACACGGGCACTGGCAGAAAATCACAGGGAAAAGGATTTGGGGCTCCCCTGGTGGCACTGGGGACCCTGGGGACAGCGCCAAGCAGGACAGAGACCATGGGCATTGGCAGAAAATCAGAGTGAAAAGGGTTTGGGGCTCCCCTGGTGGCCTTGGGGACCCTGGGGACAGCGCCAGGCAGGACACAGGCCACGGGCACTGGCAGAAAAGCAGGTTTGGGGCTCCCCTGGTGGGTGTTGGGGACCCTGGGGACAGCGCCAGGCAGGACACAGACCACGAGCACTGGCAGAAAAGCAGAGTGAAAAGGATTTGGGGCTCCCCTGGTGACACTGGGGACCCTGGGGACAGCGCCTGGCAGGACAGCGTCCCCTCCCTCCCTCGGTGCCCCCCCTGCTCCCGCTCTCTCGAGGTCCCCGCAGGGGTTAGTGCCACATGAGCGATGCACCCGGGATCAGACTGTACCCGCTCTAGCTCTCCAGGAGGTCCGCTGGAGGAGGAGGAGGAGGAGGAGGAGGAGGAGGAAGAGGACAGCACAGAGAAGTTCCAGGAAAGAAGGTGAGAGATCAGTCCAACGTTCTCAAAAGGCTCCCGGGTCTCCGGCTTCGGGCGGCTCAGGGCGCGGGGGGGTCCCGAGGGGCACCCGGAGGGACAAGGAGCGGCCGCCAGAGAGGAGGGGGACAGGACAGGGCGGCTCCTGGGGCATCCCCGGGGGTCGCTCCCATTTTTTGGGGGGGGAGAGGTGGGAGCCGGGATGTCGCACCGCAGCGCACTCGTGGCTTGCGGCCAGCCGAGACGTGGGCCGGGCTCGGGGACAGAGAGCCGGGGAGGGGACAGAGAGCAGGGGACAGTGTCGCAGATGCCACCAGCCCTCCCTCACCTGCGGCCTCGCCGGGCGCCGCGGTCCTGCCGATGTTGGGCAGCAGGTACTCGATGTTGGGCACGGACTGAGCCTCCTTCTCATCCACGGGGGTCTGCGGGGCGGGGAGGGGGACGAAAAGGGGGATCAGGGGGACGCCAAGAGCCCCCCAAGCTCCCAGCTGGGGGTCTGCACCCCCCTGACCCACAGCGGGACCCCCCAGGACTCACCTTCTCGCCCTTGTCCTCCTTGTCGCTGAAGAACCAGTCTGACTGTGGGGGGGACAGGAGAGGGGTCAGGGGCTCCGTCCCCACCCTCGGGGGGCAGATCCCCCCCTCCCCTGCCTGTTGGAGTTAATTACTAACTAATTATTACTTATTATTACTGATTTCTAATAATCAGTCATTAAACGGGGTGACCGAGAGGCTTTCCCTGAGTTTATTATTCCATTATCAACCTCAGTGAAGGCAGAGACACTTAAAAGACGATAAAACTCCGGCCACAACAACAGAAACCAAAGTTCTCTTTGTTCCAAGGCCTTTTAAAAGGTTTTTTAGCCTGATTTTAGCCTGATTTTAGCCTGATGGTTTTTTAGGCTGATTCTAAAAGCTCACAAGCTTTTGCCTACTTAAGCCGATCACTAAACACTCCACCTACACCTTACAGCATACAACAGTTGCTTGTTCTGTATTTTTTTCTTTTGCAGCTCAGAAACTTTCCATGCTCCAAACATTTCACAACTCAGCTGTTTCGAACCTCTGCCTGTCTACGTGAGCTCATGGCAAGGCTGTGAAGGCAAAGCCCTCCGCTTTTTCAGCTCCTGTTGGAACCCCGGGCACCGAGAATTTCGGGTTTTCTGTGCCGACCCCCCAGGCAAACACGGAATTTGACCTGAGGTCTTGGAAGAGGATCCCAAAATTGAGTGACAGCTCTGGGACTGTGGGTGTGTGGTTTGGATAGAAGTGTGTGATATCCCAGGGTGGAAAATTCAGAGTTTTAGGTTTTAGAATACAATAATATATAAAAAGCAAGATGGAGGATTTAGGGCCTAGGGTGAATTCTTCTTTTTCACCTTCCCCTTCATGGGTCTGGGTGGGATTTTGTAATTGGGGAGAAAAATCCTCATCGCGGGCCCCGGGCGATTGGTTATTGGGTTAAAAGTGAAAATAATTGAGGTGTCATCTCATAATTGGGCAGTTTGTGCTTAAAAGACCTCGGGAAGAGTGAGAGACACTTTTTTTCCCTTTGTTGTCTCTCGAACCCACAACCCGTGAGACTGTCACATCGACAAGAATTAATAAACACCTGAGTCCGAACACGAAAACTGAGCAGACAGAAGAAAAGAAGATTAAAAATAAAACCCACAAACCGCCCAGCCCTGCCCACCCAGGGGCTCCACTCACGTGCTGGATGAGGGTCTCCACGATCTTGTAGCGGTCGGGCATGTGCGTCACCATGTCGGTCATGTTGTCCTCGGACGTCCTCACCAGCGTGGGGCCGAACACCAGCGCCAGGTTCCGCGGCTCCATCTGCCACCAGGAGCAGGGTCAGAGCTCCAGCCCAGCCCTGGGGGGCTGCAGGTGGGGCAGGAGGTGCCCAGGGTGCAGGGCGGGGGGTCGGTACCTTGTTCTTCTCCGAGTGGTCGGCGATGGTCTTCAGGTGACCCACCAGGAATTTGAGGGTCTCGTAGTAGTGGCCTGGCAGGTCCCGGATCTGTGGGGAGGTCACTGTCACTGTCCCCGTCCCCATCATCCCTTGTCGCCACCCAAGGGGGGCTCCAGGGTGGTGTCCCCACCCCTGTCCCGTGTCCCATGTCCCCACCAGCTTCCTCAGCGTCCTCATCCTCTCGCTGGCGTCTTCGATCCGGTTGGCCTCGATGAAGTCGTTGTATTTATCTGAAAGGAGGGACAGGAGGGTGTCACAGCTGGGCGGAGGGGACAGGAGGGGGTCACAGCCGGGCGGAGGGGACAGGAGGGTGTCACAGCCAGGCGGAGGGGACAGGCCACCCCTCCCCGAGTCAGGGACACCCGGGTGAACCCCCTGGAGACACCCGGGGAAGGGTCTCAGTGCTGGTCACGCCGTGGGGCAGGGAGGGACAAGGGCAGGTGGCCTCGGTGACAGGGGGTCTGCATTGTCCCCCACCGCGGGTGGCTGCGTCACTGGGGCTGGGGACCTGTCCCCAGCACAGGGGGGTGGGGTTTGGCGCTCTGGTGGCCCCGGGGGACAGGGACTCACCGTCGGTGAAGAGGGGCTCGGGCAGTTTTCGGAAGAAGGATTTCAAGAGGCTGCTGATGACGTTCAGGTCCTGCCACCGCTGCGGGGGACAGAAGAGGCTGCTCAGAGGGACAGCCGGGGACAGCCAGGGGACAGCTGGGGGAAGTCCTGAGCCGCCGAGACGCCAGGGGACAGAAGTGTCCCCAGGATGTCACCCGCAGTGCTGGCGGCCACCGCCAGGCGGCGCCGCCACTCCGGGGAAGGTCACGGGGATGGAGACGGGGATGGGGGACAGGGAAGACAGGGACGGGGGGAAAGGGACAGGGGGGACAGGGACAGGGGGGACAGGGACAGGGGGGACAGGGACAGCGGGGACAGGGACGGGGGGACAGGGACAGCGGGGACAGGGACAGCGGGGACAGGGACAGGGGGGAAAGGGACAGGGGGGACAGGGACAGGGGGGAAAGGGACAGCGGGGACAGGGACAGGGGGGACAGGGACAGCGGAGACAGGGACAGCGGGGACAGGGACGGGGGGACAGGGACAGGGGGGACAGGGACAGGGGGGAAAGGGACAGCGGGGACAGGGACAGGGGGGACAGGGACAGGGGGACAGGGACAGGGGGGACAGGGACAGGGGGGAAAGGGACAGCGGGGACAGGGACGGGGGGACAGGGACGGGGGGACAGGGACAGGGGGGACAGGGACAGGGGGGAAAGGGACAGCGGGGACAGGGACGGGGGGACAGGGACGGGGGGACAGGGACAGGGGGGACAGGGACAGCGGGGACAGGGATGGTGGGGACGGGGATGATGGGATGGGGATGGTGGGATGGGGATGGTGGGGACAGGGACAATGGGGACAGGGACAGGGGGGACAGGGATGATGGGACAGGGACAGTGGGGACAGGATAATGGGGACAGGGATAATGGGATGGGGATGATGGGGACAGGGACGGTGGGGACAGGGGTGGTGGGGGCAGGGATGGTGGGGACAGGGATGATGGGAATAGGCTTGATGGGTCAGGGATGATGATGGGGATAAGGATGATGGGACAGGGATGATGGGGACAATGATGATGGGGACAAGGATGGGGACAGGAACATGGATGATAACAAGAACTGGGATGATGACGGGGACAGGGATGATGGGGACAGGGATGGGGACAGGAACATGGATGATAACAAGAACTGGGATGATGATGGGGACAGGGGTGATGGGGACAATGATGATGGGGACAAGGATGGGGACAGGAACAGGGATGATAACAAAGACAGGGATGATGATGGGGACAAGGATGATGATGGGGACAGGGGTGATGGGGACAGGAACATGGATGATAACAAGGACTGGGATGATGACGGGGACAGGGATGAAGATGATGATGATGGGGACAAGAACCATGACAAGAACAGGGATGATAACAAACACCGGGATGACGACGGGGACCGGCCATGATGACACAGACCATGAGAACATTCCAGAGGCGTGACAGAGACGAGGACCGGGATGGGGCCAGCCGTGGTGACAGCCCTGCCCTCACCTCGTCCTGCAGGTTGATCTCGGTGGCTCCCTTGTTGAGCTGCTCCTGCAGGCTGGACACCACGGCGTTGTTGCCGGGCACGCGGTAGATGCCCATGTACTCCAGCCCGCGGTCCTCCACCACCTTGCAGCACGCCTCCACGATCAGGGGCACGTTCTGCAGGGACAGGGACAGGGCTCAGGGCGTGCCAGCGCTGCGCAGAGTCCCCGCCAGGGCTGGAGCTGGTGGCACGGCCGTACCTTGTTGTCCGGGGCGGGCTGACAATCCTCCAGCCTCACGCCGAAAGCGCGCGGGGCGGATTTCTTGTTCTTCTTCATGATGTTGATGCCCCACGGGGCTTTTTGGGAGCTGCTTTCATCTGGGGTGGGGGGAGAAAAAAATAAAAAACAAAAAAAACCCCACGGGATCACTCGGGATGAAAGGAAAGAGGAGTGTGGAGTCCCTCAGGGCATTAAAGGAATTTCCAGCTGCCCTTTCCTGGAAAAGTGAAGATTTGAGATACCCCAGGTGTAAAAAATGGCTTTTCCCCCCCTCCGGCTCCTTGCAGACATTGTACAGTCTCCTCTCTGGGTTTCTCAAGTCCATCACCCACCCCACGTCATCCCCTTGCCCTATTTCCCCACTGGTTTTACGGGGCCTGGTGTCCTGTTCCTCTCTTTCCTGTGGTCACCTGCCCCCTGCGCTGTCCCTTGTACCACCCACAAACCTGAGACCCTACAGAACTGAGAAAACCCACACGTTCCCCCTCTCTGGCTCCGGATTCACCTTCAGCACGCTGGAATAAACGCCCGCTGGGGATTGATTTGGGGCTGGGAGCCTTGTGCCTCTCTGCTGAGCCAGCCTAACGTGTGTGGCTGTGTGAGCTTGGATTGCTGCCTGAGCAGCGCTCAAGCAGTTTTCTCTACTGGAGAGGCTGACTGGGGTCTAGAAGGGCCGTGGCTGCACCCCGAGAAGACACACAGTTAGAGAGCAGCCCCACGGGGCTGGGGGGACGCAAAGAACCCCCCGGTCTGCCATCCTGGGGTGTCCCACGTACCTTTTGTGACAGCTGCGTCCTGCCTGGGGGACCGGGGCGCGCTGGTTCCCGTTTGCTTCAGGAACTCTGCTCGGATCCCCAGCCCACGGGGGCCCTTGGGCGACGAGTCGGGCTTGGTGCCCGCAGGGCTGCAGGGAGAGCGGGGAGGGCTCAGCTGGGGCACGGCCAGGGGCACAAAAACCTCCCGGTGAGCGTTGCCAGCATCGCTCCCGAGGCTTCCCGGCCATCCTACAGAGATCCCCGGGGAGCACTGGGCTGCTCCAAGCCTCGGTTATAAGTGCTCGGTGCCGCTTTGACTCTCTGGCCTGAGAGATTTTTAGCCTGCCGGCAGCTGCCAACTTCTTCCCCAGGAAAAAAAAAAAAGTTCTCAAGGAAGTTTCTTCTCTCGGAGCAATCTCGGCAAACAACTCTCCTTTCTCAAAACAATCCTTCTCCAGGTGGTGTTTTGCTGGGGTTTTGTTTCTGTTTGGGAATCAAACCCGGGCTGTGGCAGTGACAGCACCGAATCTTAACCACTAGACCGCCAGGGAAAGGCTGTTTTGAGAAAGGAGAGTTGTTTGCCGAGTCTGTTTGGAGAAGAAACTTTCTTGGGAAATTTTTTTTCCTTGGGAAAAACTCAGCAGCTGCCAGCAGGCTAAAACCTCTCAGGCCCACAGCTGAGCCCAGCGCAGGTGGCTCTTCCGTCACCTCCCCGTCCAGGGAGCCGCCGGCTTTGCTCTGTCACCGTCACCGTCACCCCAGGGTGACCGACACCCCCCGGGGGGTCTCGGTGCCCACCACCCCCGGTCCGTACCTCACTTTCCGGTAGTCGTTTAACTTCTTGCTGATAAGGGCTTGGCTGGCAAAACCGGGGTCCTGGGGAGGCAGAGAGAAGAGGGGAAGGGAGAGCTTGAGCAGCGCGTCCGCCGGACGTCCCCCGGGCAAGTCCACGCTCTGCCGGGCACGGCGCGGGGCCGCGGCACCGGGCGAGGGCAGCACCAGGTCCCCGCTGCCCCGGGACAGCTGGAGGTCACGGCCCCGCTGCTGTCCATCGCTCCAGGCCACGGAGTGGAGTCCGGGCCGGACACAGGTGTGTCCTTCCGTGGGACACACACCTCCACCGAGCCGCGCAGCCTCCACGGGCACGGAGCCGGCCCTGCGGGATAGTCCTGGCAGCACCGCAGCACCGGCGTTTGCCCAGACAATGCCACGGGTTTCCATCATTGGAACACCGTCCGGTTCCGACCCGGCAGGACCATCAGGTTCCGACCCAGCAGAACCATCTGGTTCCAAATCAGCAGCACCACCTGGTTCTGACCCGGCAGAACCATCCGGTTCCAAACCACCAGCACCACCTGGTTCTGACCCGGCAGAACCATCTGGTTCCAAACCAGCAGAACCATCCACTTCCAAACCACCAGCACCACCTGGTTCCAACCCAGCAGAACCATCCACTTCCAAACCACCAGCACCACCTGGTTCCGACCCGGCAGAACCATCTGGTTCCAAACCACCAGCACTGCCCTGTTCCAAACCAGCAAAACCACTGTCCGGTTCCGACCCGGCAAAACCATCTGCTTCTGACCCAGCAGAACCATCCAGTTCTGACCAGGCAAAACCATCTGGTTCTGACCCAACAGAACCACCCAGTTCCAACCACAGCAGCACTGCCTATCGCAGAACCTCCGGGTCCAACCTGGCAGCAACCATCAATGGCAGCAGCATCCAGTTCTGACCCAACAGCACCATCCAGTTCCAATCCGGAACCACCATCCGGTTCTGACCCAAAAGAACCATCAAGTTCCAACCTGGCAGAACCATCGAGTTCCAACCCAGAAGAAGCATCCACTTCCAAACCAGCTGCCCCATCCGGTTCCGACCCAGCAGCACCATCCGCTGGGTTATGAGACCTGGCGGGCCACACCACGGCACAGCCACGTCACACCACGGCAGGGACAAGTCCCATGGCACAGCCATGCCAAACCACGGCAGGGACAGGTCACACTGTGGCCCAGCCATGGCACAGCCACATCACACCACGGCACAGCCACATCACATCATGGCAGGGACACATCCCACCTCACCAAAACCATGGCACACCACGGCAGAGCCATGTCCAGACCACAGAAGAGCCAGGACACACCATGGCAGGGACACATCCCACTTCACCAAAGCCATGTCACACCATGGCACAGCCACGTCAGACCTCGGCAGAGCCAGAACGCACCATGGCACAGCCATGTCACACCATGGCAGGGACACATCCAATCTCACCAAAGCCATGCCACACCATGGCACATCAGCAAAGCCATGTCACACCATGGCACAGCCACGCCCAGACCTCGGCAGAGCCACGCAGCCCAACCAGACACCGACACGGCGACTCCAGCGCCGGCCCCGCCTCGCAGAGCCACGTCCCCTCCGCTGAGCACCCCGCACACACCCTGCCCCGGCCCGGGCCGCGGGGCCACCACGCTCTTCTTGGACACCACGAGCTCCCACGCTCCCCCTGGGAGCACGGCACGGGCCTGGCCGTGGCCTGGGGAAGCAGCACAAGGCAAAGAGCCGGAGAGAGCCGAGGCGGTTAGTGCCGGGAGAGCCAGAGGCAGCCGGGAGCCCCGTGTGGCTCTCACCTCGCCCTCAGCCTTGCTGTTCTCCCTGATGACTTTGATCCAGGCCAGCATGTCTTCCCGATCCTCTGCCTGAAAGAGATATTCACAGAAGTCAGCGGTCGTCAGGCGGAAGACGTGCTTCCTCTTGGTCTCGCTGTAGGAGATGTCCACCAGGCACGCTTGGATGCTGATCGGCGGCTCCTCCTCACCTGGGGCCGGGGCGCAGGTCACCGCCTCCCGCCTGTCCTTGCACAGGTACAGCGAGTGGGTGCGCAGCACGGCGAAGACGCGCTTCCACTGCCGGATGCCTCCACCGACCTTCTGCGGGGAGAAGGGGATGGAGCTCCGGCCTCGGGGAGCGGCTCCCCCTCCCTTTAACCCCGCCGGCCTCCAGGCTCGGGGGGAATTAAATCCCACCTACCTTCCCCTTTTTGGTGAGGATCTGCTTGCAGTGGAGCCAGCCCTCCTTCCTCACGGCACTGAACGGCACGTCCGAGAGGTCGGAGGTCGAGTGTCTTTTGGAGCGGGCGTCTTCCGACGTGCCCAGGCTGTCCAGAGACTGCGGGGGGACGGAGGGGGGGTGTTGGGGTGAGCCTGCCGGCACCCCCAGGGAATCCCCCACAGTTTTAGGGCAGCCCCCAGCACGCAGCAGCACTCACCCCATCGGTGAAGAAGCTCCTCAGCATGCGGAGGCTGGGGACCCGGCTGGGCATCCTCCTGGGGGGAGAGCAGCCCCCGTCAGAGGGAGGGGGTGACACCTGGGGAGGGCGGCGGGATCAGGAAAGGGGGTCCGGCCCTACCTGAGGATCTTCCCCTCATCGCGAAACGCGTTCAGACCGTCGTCGCAGGACTTGGAGCGCTCGGTGGTGATGGCCAGCAGGTAGGAGGAGCGGCGGCCCGCCTTGATGCTGCCTGCCGAGGGGGAGAGGGGGCAAAGCCCGCCCTGCTCAGCCCGGGGGGAGCCGGGCAGGGCTCTGAGGGAGGGGGCTGCCCCTCTCCGAACCCCGCAGGGTGGTTCCCCCGTCCCCAGCACTCACTGCAGTCCTGGGAGTAGTGCCGGGACAGGGCGAAGGCGAAGGTGGGCGAGGCGGGGCTGGTGGCCACGGCGGGCGCCGAGTTCATGGCGCTGGACACCACCGAGGAGGCCGGGACGTGCTTGGCCTTCAGGTCGATGCTGGGGCTGGTGGGTTCGTCTGTGAGGGGCGTGGGCAGTGTTGGAGGAGGGCGTTTGGGGCAGAGGAACTGGGATTCCACCCCCACCCCAGCCCGGCGCTTCTGGGTTTGGTGTCAGGGTTGGGCTGGGGACACGCTGACACCGCCAGGGGATGGTGGGGCATGAGGACCCTCACCCACAGCAACGCTGAGACCCCCCGGCCCCAATCCATCCCCTCCCTTCCCGTCCCATCCCACCCAGTTCCCTCCCCGGGCAGAGCTGTGGATTCCCAAAACCATCTGAGTCCTGGGCAGGGAGATCCTGGGGAGACAGGGACAGGGACAGGGACAGGGACAGGGACAGGGGACAGGGACAGGGACAGGGACATGGGCATGGGCAGGGACAGGGACAGGGAACAGGGGAACAGGGACAGGGACAGGGACAGGGACATGGGCATGGGCAGGGACAGGGACATGGGACAGGGGCAGGGACAGGGACAGGGACAGGGGCATGGGCAGGGACAGGGACAGGGGCAGGGGCAGGGACAGGGACAGGGACAGGAGACAGGGACATGGGACAGGGACATGGGCATGGGCATGGGCATGGGCATGGACAGGGACATGGGACAGAGGCAGGGACAGGGGCAGGGACAGCGCTGTCCCCCGCCCCCCCCCCCCCCCCCCGAGCAGGGCAGGAGCAGGCAGGGCTCCAGTTCACTCCAGTAAGGGGCACCAGCCGGGCAGGGGGTGCAGGACCAGAGGGAGGGACGAGGGTGCTCAAACCCAAACCCGGACACCCCGCCACCAACCCCGGCCCTGCTGGGGGACAGCAAATCCAGAGGGGTGTGGGGTGCTGTGGGGTGAAGAGGGGTGTGGGACACTGTGGGGTGCGGGACAGGACTCTGTGGGGTGCAGGACTCTGTGGGGTGTGGGACACTGTGGGGTGCAGGACTCTGTGGGGTGTGGGACTCTGTGGGGTGCAGAACTCTGTGGGGTGCCAGGCATTGAGGGCACTGCTGCTGCAGCCCCTTTCCCATCTCCACTCTGTCCACAGATGGACACTCCGCACTTCTGACCCCAAACGTGCCCTCCCTGCCACAGGACCTCCTAAACCCCAAACCCCAAACCCCTCCGCGGACGTGAGCGGCGAGCCCTCCCCGGACTCACCGATGAAGGGGATGGACGCCAGCGAATCCTCGGGGGCCGCCAACGGCGCCACTCGCCGGCCCGGCCGCTCGTTGCCCGGCCTGTCCCCTCCTCTCCCCGCCACCCCGGCGGGGTCACAAACGTCCGTCTCCTTCACCCCTTCGGCGAAGACGAAATTCATCTGCCTCAGCGGCGCGGGCACTTTGCGGCCCGTGGGCGGTTTCTGCCGCAGCACCACCTCCTCCCTGCGCTCCTCCGGCTGCGGCTGCTGCTCGCACGCCCGGCTCCCCTCGGGCCGCGCCTCCCGGGGACCCGCCGGGGTGACCGCGGAGGGGGTGACGGCGCTGACCGCGCTGTCCCTGAGCGGGGCCACGGCCCGCTGAGCGATGCTGAAGGTGGGCAGCCCGCCGAAAGCCGGGTCGCGGCAGGACAGGGCGTGCAGCAGCCCGGTGCGGCGCTGGAAGGACGGGCTGTAGCTGCGGTAGCCGATATAACCCGAATCGTCCACGCTCTGCAGGTTGGGCTGCGACGGGTGTTTCTGCACCGGCGCCGGCTCCCGCGAGGAGGACGAGGAGGACGAGGAGGAAGCAGCGAAGGAGCCGGGTGGGATGGGCTGCCCGGTGGTGGGCACAGCGGTCCTGCAGAGCCTCTCGGGCGGCCAGGCGGAGCGGTCGAGGTGCGGCGAGAGCAGCGCGCTGGGCTCCAGCGCCTCCATGGAGCGCCCGTACCTGCCCAGGTAATGGTCGGAGCGGGCTCGGGGGGCCCAGCCCTCACGGCTGGCCTGCAGCAGGGTGTCGTGCGAGGCGCTGTGCGGCCAACCCCGGCTGGCCGAGGGCCCGGAGCCGCCGAGGCGATCGTGGGACACGCTGCGGTACCGGGGCATGGCGTGTCGCCTCTCCTCCGACGAGCTGCGCCGCGGCTCCTGGCTGCAGAACCAGCGCGACAACGCCTGCTGGCACTCCTGGCGGCCGGGCACACGCTGGGACCCCGACACGTCCCGGGGGGGCCTCCCGGTCCCCGGGAAGCCCCCGACTCCCTCTTTGAAGCCGCAGTGAGTCCGGTGCTCCGGGAGGTGCTTGGGGACGCCGTAGCAGGGGGCGGCGGGGGACATCCCGTAGCGCTCGGGCACGGAGGACGCGGTGTTGGGGGGGTAGGAGGGGCGGGAGAAGGAGCCGGGGTGCCCGTGGGGGGCTGCGGGGCGCGGGGGGGGACCCCCGGGCTGCGGTTCCTCGGGGCGGTGCGCGGGGCTGCCGCCGCCGGTGTCGCTGCGGGCGCTCAGAGGGGACGAGGGAGCGGCGGTGGCCGGGCGGGGGGCGCGGGGGTCCGGCGGCGGCTGGCCCGGGGTGGGCTCGGCAGCCCGGGCTTGGAAGGGGTAGGTTTTCCGTGGGTAGCAGATGGGAGGGGGCTCGGGGATGCTCTGAGCCCCCCCGGAGTACGGCTCGTTGCCCTTCAGGTAAGCGTCCTGGGAGTAGGCCTGGAGAGGAGGGGACAAGGAGAGGGGACAATCCTCCAAATTCTCGCCGGAGGGATGGTCTCTGCATCCCCCAAGCCCTGAGCAAAGCTCCCGTGGGGTGGGCTGGGCTGGATGCAGCCCCCACAAACACATCCTGCTTTCCCGCGGGGTTCTCCCCGGCTCAGAGCAGCGCTGTCCCCTCCTTCCGCTGTCCCCTCCTTCCGCTGTCCCCTCCTTCCGCTGTCCCCTGGGGCATGTCCTGGATAAGCCAGACCCCGAAACGTGGGACAATCCCCCCACAATCACAGCGGACACATCCCCCCTGTTCCTGCCCCAGTGCCCCCAGTTCTGCGCCCATTGCTTCTCCACGGTGGAACCCTGTCCCCAAGTGTCCCCAGGTGTCCCCAGGTGTCCCCAGGTGTCCCCAGGTGTCCCCAAGGCCCAGCAAACTCACCAGCTGGAGGATGTCCTCGTCCTTGGGCATGATGGAGAGCTCCAGCACATCGTCACTGGGGGACAGAGGACAGAGGGGTCAGGCTGGACGGGGACAGTCCCCACCAGTCCCCAACTCACACCTGGCCGGATCCCCCACGAGACAAGCATCCCTGTCCCCACGTGACGGTGACAGCACGTTGCTTCCTGTCCCCCAAGCGCCTCAGGGCCTCTGTCATGCCGGTGACACCAGAGGGACAGAGCCTGCCGTGCCGTGTCCCCATCCTGTCACCTCCCGTCCCGGGCAGGGCGCTCACCTGTTCTGGATCAGGGCGATCACCTGCGAGTAGGTTTTCCCGATGATGCTCTCCCCGTTCACCTTGACCAGCCGGTCACCTGCCGAGCCCGGGGGAGGGGACAGTGTCACCACCAGGCAGTGGTGGCACCTGCATGTCCCCAGGGTCACTCGGGGCAGGGTTGGAGCAAAGGGAGCAACGGGGAGACCCCAAACCCAGCAGAACCCCCCCCCGGGGACCCCAAGGCTGCTCTGAGCACCAGAGAGAAAAGGGAGAAAAGAGCAGGAAGGTCAGGGGAAAAGAGTGGGATAAGCCAGAAATTAATAATAATAATAAGGCTTAATAAATATAATAGAAAAATATTATACATATATCTAATATAAAATAATATATAAAATAATATAATATATAATATAATATATAATAATTCTATATAATATTATATATATAATATCTTGTATAATACATATAATTATATATAATAATCGATTATATCATATCTAAAATTATATATAATATATCTTAATATAATGTATATAATATATGATATATCATATATAATATATAATACACTATAGATGATAGATTATATAGTATTTTATATAATATATAATATATAATAGATAATAGATAATATATAGTATATAGTATATAATATATAATATATAATAGATAATATATAATGAATATTGTATATAATATTATACATTATACATTATTTATATTAAATAATAATAATAGTACTAATAATAGTAATAGTAATAATAATAAAGCAGAGGAGGCGGAGCGTTCCCGGGATCCCGCGGACCCGGCCCCGCGGCCGCGCTCACCCGTGCGCAGCCCCGCCTGGTGCGCCGGCCCGTCCTCCCGCACGTTCTTCACGAAGATCGTGTCCATGGGCTCCAGGCGGCTCCGGGGGGGACCTGCCCCGGAGGGACAGCGCGTCACGGAGCTGTCACCACAGCCACCACCCTCCCCTGGTGGCGGGGATGTCACCTCCTCTCCTCCCCCAGATCCTCGCCACCCCTAACCGGGGCGTCTCCCGGGACCCCAAACCCCACCGGGGATCCCAAATCCCACCGGGGACCCCAAATCCCACCGGGAGCGGGGTCGGAGCCCCCCCCCCAGCCCTGCCCGGTGCCCGGTGCCCGGTTTGTCGCCGGCTGCCCGGACAGCTCGGCCCCGGCGCCGCGTCACGGCGCCCAGCGCCGATCCGTTCTGACACCTTCACATTCGCTCACGTCACCCTGAGCCTCCGGGAGGGGACAGCGGGGCTGCCGCCTCCCTGTCCCCAAACACCCCGCGGTCCCCTCGGGGGTGTGACAGCAGCCAGCAAAAGTTCCCCCGGGGGGGCGGCGGGGGGGTTTTGGGGACACCGAGCCCACCGCCGGCGCCAAGGGCCACCGAGCTGCCACCAAAGCTTCACCGCCAGCTGGTATTTATGGCTGTGGTGACAACAGCAAGCCCCGTGTCACCCCCCTGTGCCACCCCGTGCCACTGTCCCCGGGGTCCTCGATGTCCTCACCTGCTCGGTTCCCATTCTCTTCCTCCTGCCAGAAAACAAAAATACAAAGAGAAAAGCGTTGATTTGGTGGCGGGGACGTGACGAGGGGACCGGGAGGGTGGGTGACAGCCCCGTGAAGCCCCTCGAGGGACCGGAGGGGACCGGGGGGATGGCAGCAGCCCCCCGAAATCCCTCTCGGGACCGGCGCGTCCCTGTGCCCTCCGCCGCCCCCGGCTCGAATTACCTCCCGACACCGGAGCCGGGACCCGCCGCAGCCCCCCGCAGCCAGCTGCCGCTTTGGGGCCGGTTTTGGGGCAGGGGAGCGGGAAAAGGGGCCCTGCCAACCCCCGGGCTGGCATCTCACCCTTCACCCCGGGCCGGGGAGAGCCCAACCCCTGTCCTGGGGCTTCCAGGGGTGGGATTCCATCCCATCGTGGGTGAATCCTCACCCCTGCTCATCCCTGCAGCCTCCCAGGGCTGCGGTGGGCGCTGATGTGTCCCGCGAGGTGGGAATTGTGCCGAATCCCTGCTCTTTTAACCCAAAACCCCGCCGTGGGGACTCCCCCAGCAGAGTGGGGGTGCCAGGGTGGGGTGGGCCACAGGGTGGCACTCACATCCCCACCCAACAAGGCACCTGGAAGGGGAATTCGGGAATTCTCCGCAGATTTTTCCACGCCCGGCTGGGAAGCACAGGCCTGGCCACAACCTCCAGCCAGCGGGGGACACAGCCCTGGTGTCCCCAAGGTCCCTCCGGGAGGGCACCAGTGCCACGGGCAGACATTTCCAAGCCAGCCAGGGGGGACACAGCCCTGGTGTCCCCAAGGTCCCTCCGGGGGGGCACCAGTGCCATGGGCAGACATTTCCAAGCCAGCCAGGGGGGACACAGCCCTGGTGTCCCCAAGGTCCCACCGGGAGGGCACCAGTGCCATGGGCAGACATTCCCAAGCCAGCCAGCGGGGGACACAGCCCTGGTGTCCCCAAGGTCCCTCCGGGGGGGCACCAATGCCACGGGCAGACATTCCCAAGCCAGCCAGGGGGGACACAGCCCTGGTGTCCCCAAGGTCCCTCCGGGGGGGCACCAGTGCCACGGGCAGACATTCCCAAGCCAGCCAGCGGCACCAGCGCAGGAAAATCCGCATTCCGCCGCCCTCAAACGGGGCCAGAGCGAGAGATCGTGGGGCCACCCGAGAGCTCCTGAGGGCACGGGCTCAACCCCTCCCGGCCCTTCCTCGCCCTGCGGCCACCCCAGAGCCCTTCCCGGCCCCGGGGCCATCCCGGCGGGGCCACGAGCCAGGCCAGCTCGGCTCTCAGCCCCCTCCCTGCTGAGTCAACGCCACCGAAACTCGGCCCCCGGAGCTGGCGGGGTGCCGGCCCCCCGAGGCTGCTGCTGCTGCTGCTGAGCCAGCCCCACCGCGCCCTGCCCTGGCCACGGCGGC
Organism: Chamaea fasciata; assembly: GCF_029207755.1. NCBI lineage: Eukaryota > Metazoa > Chordata > Aves > Passeriformes > Sylviidae > Chamaea > Chamaea fasciata. The sequence goes on along the minus strand of NW_027094112.1, from coordinate 4,547,948 downwards.
CGGGAGCTGCTCCCAGCCTCTTTTCCAAGAGCATCTCCCAGCTCCCGGCGTTGATCTGCCTCCTTTCCGGTGTTCCCGCCCGGGCAGGTGCCCAGCGGGGCAGGATCAATCTTTTTCCTTTTTTCCTTTTTTCCTTTTTTCCTTTTTCCGTTTTTCCCTTTTTTCCTTTTTTTCCTTTTTTCCTCTTTTCCTTTTTTCCTTTTTTCCCTTTTTCCTTTTCCCCCTTTTGGAAGGTGGGCAGCGGGTTCTGGAGGAGCTTCAGGCCGTTCCCATGACAAAATCCCCGCAGACGGGGCCGCGTTTCCCGGCGCAGGAAAGGCAGGAAGGGGTTGGAGAGGCGGGATGAGGAGCCCGGGAGGGGAAAAGCGGCGGTGCCGGAGGATGGAGAGCGGGGGGATTCCGGCGAGGCCGGTTCTCCCCACCCTGTGAGTCACTTCCCACGGCGCTTCCCCGGCTGCCAGCGGAGCCCTGGGGCAGCTGTGGAGCTCCAGGGATGACGGGATGGATGATCCAGGGATCTGCCCGGCCTCGGAGCGGGGAATGGGATCTCCGGGCTCTCTTCTCGTCATCCACAGAAAACGGGGAGAGAAGGGGGTTGTGAATTCCAGGAGCTTGGAGCTGGCTCGTCCCTGGGGGTGTGGGGGGCTCTTCATCCACGCTGGAAGCTGCCGCTCCTCTCTCCATCCTTGATGTGATCTCTCCATCCCTAGTGGGATCTCTCCATCCTTTATGGAATCTTGATGGGATCTCTCCATCCTTGAGGGGATCTCTCCATCCTTGGTGGGATCTCTTCATTTTTGAGGGGATCTCTCCACCCTTGAGGGGATCTCTCTGTCCTTGAGCTCATCCCTCCATCCTTGGTGGGATCTCCCCATCCTTGATGGGATCTTGAGGGGATCCCTCCACCCCTGAGGGGATCTCTCCACCCTTAAGGGGATTTCTCCATCCTTGAAGGGATCTCTCCATCCTTGATGGGATCTCTGCATCCTTGGTGGGATCTCTTCATTTTTGAGGAGATCCCTCCACCCCTGAGGGGATCTCTCCATCCTTAAGGGGATCTCTCCATCCTTGAGGGGATCTCTCCATCCTTGATGGGATCTCTGCATCCTTGGTGGGATCTCTTCATTTTTGAGGGGATCCCTCCATCCTTGAGGGGATCTCTCCATCCTTGATGGGATCTCTGCATCCTTGGTGGGATCTCTTCATTTTTGAGGGGATCCCTCCACCCCTGAGGGGATCTCTCCATCCTTAAGGGAATTTCTCCATCCTTGAGGGGATCTCCCCATCCTTAAGGGGATTTCTTCATCCTTGATGGAATCTCTCCATCCTTGATGGGATTTTGCCATCCTTGAGGGGATCTTGAGGGGATCTCTCCATCCTTGAGGGGATCCCTCCATCCTTGATGGGATCTTGAGGGGATCTCACCATCCTTGAGGGGATCTCTCTGTCCTTGATGGGATCTCTCCATCCTTGATAAGATCTCCTCACCCTTGAGGGGAAAGGCCCTGCCCGGATCGGGGTTCAAAGGTGCCAAGCCAGGGCTGTGTCCTCCCAAAAGACGTCACACGGATGGGGGTGACCAAAACACAGATGCCGGGGCAGATCCAGCTGGAAATTCCCCACCAACAGCCAGGGAACCGGGAACCAAAACTCCACCAAACCTCAGGGGCTCTGAGGTGCCTTTTCCTGCCGTTCCCAGCGACGCTGCAGCCGCCGTCTGGAGCTGAAGGATTCCCACAAGCAATCCCACATCCCAAAACGCTCTGGGATGTCTCCAGAGGTGCTCTTCGCTCATCCTCCAGCAGCTCCACAGGGGTGGGATCACCATGAACCTCCAGGAATCCCAACAGAGCTGGGGAAGGACGCTGCACTCCTTGTGTCCCCACCCACCCTCGGCCCAAACAGGAGCAATCCCGCATCCAACCTCTTCCCACTCCACGGATTCCCGGATCCCGGCCCTACCTTGGCCGAGTACACGGCCGACTCCGGAGGGTACACGATGAAATGCCGGAGGGTGAAGCCGAAACCTCCCTGGGAGCTTTTCCGCAGCGCCACCGTCTTGGGGCCCACCCAGGGGAAGGATCCTCCCTCGGGGGGCGCGTTGGCGTTCGGGGACGCCCCATCTCTGCGGCCCGGCGTCGGCTGTGGGGACAAGGACAAAGGGTCACCCCCGTGTGCCCACCCTGAGCCCCGTGCTGGGGGCTGAGCTCTGCACAAAAAGTTTGCCCCCATTCCCAAAAGTCAGCTCCCGTTCCTAAAAGTTTGTCCCCATTCCCTAACTCACACCCCCCATTCGCAAAAGTGTGTCCTCATTTCCAAACTCACCCCACTATTCCTAAAAGTTTGCCGTCATTCCCAAACTGACACCCCAGATTCCCAAAACTTTACCCCCATTCCCAAACTCACAGTTCCCATTCCCAAAAGTTTGCCCCCATTCCCAAACTCACTCTCCCATTCCTAAAAGTTTGCCCTCATTCCCAAACTCACTCCCCCCATTCCTAAAAGTTTGCCCTCATTCCCAAACTCACTCCCCCCATTCCTAAAAGTTTGTCCCCATTCCCAAAACTCACCCCCTCTCCCATTCCCAAAACTTTACCCCTCATTCCCAAACTCGCCCCCTCATCCCTAATCCCAACCCCGCCCCCTCCCCCCCCACACCGGCGAATTCCAGCCCCCCTCCCTCGACTCCTCCTGCGGGGGAAGGAGACGAATGGAAAGGAAATGAAAATAACAGAGCTGTGCCCGGGGGTCTGGACGCGACCCAGGAGGGGACATGAGGGGACGAGGATGTGGCACTTGGGGACAAAAGGTCCCTTCTGACGACGCCGCGGCAATAACCTTGGGCAAAGCCGGAAAGAGCGGCCGGGGAGGTGATGGGACGAGTGAGGCTTCCCAAAATGGGACACGGAGCTGGCAGGGGACACTGCCCGGAGCAGCCAAGGGGACGCGGCTCCATCCCACAGCTCCCAGGGATGTGCTGGGACAGGGAATGGGGAAGCTGGAGCAGCCACGGGAACCTCTGCTGGCACCCGGGTTGGAGAAACAACCCGAACGCCAACACCTGGCATGAGTTTGGGAGGCCTGAGCACAGCCCCGCTGGCTGCACATCTGGCAGCACATCTGGCCGGGCCCAGGGCACTGCCTGACCTCCTGGCAGCACCCAGCTCCGCCAAAATTCCAGGAGGGGGGAAATCGGGAAATCTGGGAGCAGGAGGGATCCCCCTGCCCGAGTTCCTGGCCCCCTTTCCCTACTGGGATGAGGGTGTTAAAATTCAGGGGCTGTCTGGGCGGATGGGGCAGCGGGGAGGGGACAAGGGACACAAAGGGACAAGGCACAAAAAGCCTTTGTTGTGTGCCTGTGCTGAGTTCGCCTTTTCGCTGCCGGCGGCGGGGACAGCGGGGCCGCGGGCCCTTGTCCCGCACGGGGTGACCACGGGGCTCTTGTCCCCCTCTGTGCCCCCCGCGCTGAGGACACACCTCTGACACTGCACCAACCCCCCTTCCAAAATCTGGCTTCCACAACACCCCCCCCTCCCCCAAAGAAAAAAAACCCCACAGAACCCCAAAATCCCCGCTGCCAACACCACAACCCCCGAACCCCGAGGGACAAACGCCAACCCAGATGGCAACAGAGGCACACAGCCCCCCGCTCCCGGGGGGACCCCTCCATCCCTCCCTGCGCCCCCCGAGGGGCCGGGGAACATCCCGGCGGCGCCCGGCCCCATCTGCGCCCTCCTCCCTCCCATTGTGTCGGCCGCCGGCTCGCCGGATTATTTTTAAGCTGACAGCTGAATGTGCCCCGCTGATTTTAACCGGCGCGGACAGGCCTCGCACAGAGAGAGAGAGAGAAGGAAGGGCCGGGCAATGGCTGCAGACACCAACGGCAGCACCGGCCCGCGGGGACGGGGACGTGTCGCCGTGTCACAGCCGTGACAGCGCGCGGGGGACGCGTCCTCAGGTGCGAGGTGACCGTGGGAGCGACGCTGCCTGCCTGCTGTGCCTCAGTTTCCCTCGCCACCGCTCGGATTTTCGGCGTTTCGAAGCGTCCCGTCGCGGCCTTTTGTGCTGGATGAGATGCTCCAGCTCCCGCTGGTGACACCCAGTTTGTCACCTCGGCCGTTTTGTCCCCAGGGCCCTGTCCCTTCCTCGCCCAAATTTCTGGCTCGGTTTTAACCTCGCCCCGGTGGTTCCTGCCGGGCTCCCGCAGCTGCCTCCTCATCCTCCTCCTCAGCCCAGAATTCCCAAACTCTATCTGTGACATCCAAACCCACCCCCCAAGCCGGGTCACCCCGATTCCTGTGAGCTCCCCCAGCACAGGTGTCACCGAGTCCCCCGTGTCACCCCCGTTGGGGACACGGTGGGGACAGACATCTCCTGCCGGTGTCCCACTCCTGCGGAACAAAGGAGGGTTGTCCCCACATCCCGGGGCGCAGGATTTGTCCCCTCTCCAGGACACGGCGCAGGATTTGGGAGCCGGAGCCTGACCCCAGCCCTCCCTCGGACACAGGAGGGGACACACCGCCACCCGCCCCGCTGTGACAGCCACCCCACCCTCCCTCCCGGGACCCTCCTCACCCTCCCAAATCCCAAATCCTTCCCTCGCACGCCCCCCTCTCCTCCTCCTCCTCCTCTCGGCTCTCACCCTGCGGCCCCGCTCGGTTCTCAGCCCGCGGCGGGCGCGGGGTCCCGGGGGCGGGCGGGGGTCGTGCTCGGGGGCGGCGGCGTGGCGGCGCAGGCTGCTCAACCAGATGCATCGGGGCTCCGGAGAGCTGCAATCCACCCCGACCGGCCGCTCCAGGCGCCAGCCCCTCCCGGAGCGCTCCACGCTCCACAGCCTTTTGGGGCTGGGGGCCGGGGGCGGCCGGCAGAGAACCCGCCGAGACCCCCGCGCTGCCCCTCCGGAGCTCTCCTCCACCATCCCGGCCTGCAGGGGGGTCTCAGCTTGGCTCGGGACCCCCCATGAGGGTGGCGAAGGTGGGCGGGGGGCGACGCGCGGAGCCGCCTCACGTTCGCATCGCCGCTCGATCGCTCGCTCGGCGTGTGCGTGTGTGTGTGTCCCCCCCACCCGCCCCGTCCGTCCGTCCCTCCCTCGCCACCCCGAGCGACACGGCCCCCACCCGGCCACCCCCCGGCCTCCCCCCGGATGGAGGGAGGGCTGGAAACGAGGGAGGGAGGGATGGAAGGATGGACGGAGGGGAGGGCGGGCGGCCGCACGGGCCGGCTGCGGCTCCAGCTGCTGGCAGGGATCAGCGCCCAGCCCACCGCCCGCGGCCAGACCCCCGCCCGCGGCCCCCTCCCCGCTCACTTTGCCAGGACTTTCCCTTTTCTTCTTATTTTTTTTTCTCCCCTTTCATTTTTTTCCCTTTCTTTTTTTTTTCCTTCAATTTTTTTTTCCCCTTCGATTTTTTCCCTTCATTTTTTTCCCTTTCAATTTTTTTCCTTCAATTTTTTTTCCTTCGATTTGTTTTGCTTTCTTTCTTTCTGGTTTTTTTTTTGTTTTTTTTTTTTCTTTTTTCCAATCCGCCCCCTTCTTCCTTCCATCACCCCGGGCAGCATCCCCCCCTCCCCGCTTCCTCCTCTCCCTCCTCCCCGGCCCCTTCCTTCCTTCCTTCCTTCCTTCCCGCAGGGCACCGGGGCGATGCCGGGGACACAGCGCGGGGACATCCTCGCGACTTTGTCACCCTCTGCCACCACCGAGGCTCTGCGAGGGGAGAGCTGGGGGGGGGACACCCCAGGTCCCCTCGGTGTCCCCAGAGACAGACACGGCACCTCCCAGTGCCCGCGGCAAAATTCCCCTTTTTTTTTTTTGCCAGCTGGAAATTCCAATTCCCAGCTGGAATTAAATGAATTAATTATTAGGTTAATCAATCCCCACCTCACTTCTCATTTTGGGGGTACCCAGGCCTGGCGGGTCCCCTGTTGTCCCCCCCCCCCAGGCACAGAGCCACCACCCCTGACAGCGCTGGTGACACTCGGGAGGACAAATCCCCTTCCCCGAGTCGCTCTCCCACCCCACGGCAGCCAAAAAAAAAAAAACAAAACCAAAATTTGGGAGGAATAAGGCAAAGAGCGGCACCTCGGGGCGCCTGGCACAGCCCGGGGCCGGCAGCGTCCCCTCGGCCTGTCCCCTCCCTCCCTGGCTGTCGCTGTCCCCGCTCCCGGGGGGGTCCCCAGGCGCATTCCTGCCGTGCTGGAGGCCGAGGAGAGCCGGGCGGCCACGCCGGGGAAATGCCGGGCATTGCTGGGATTGCGGCCCCGGGACGGCCACCCGCCCTGTCCCCTGCGTGTCACCTCCCCCTGTGCCTCGCCGCCCCGCCGGGGTGATGCCACAAACACCCCTGTGCCCTGTGTGTCACCTCCTCCTGTCCCTCGTCACCCCGCGAGGGGGATGCCACAAACACCCCCCGCGATGCCAGCGAGGGGACACTGCTGGGTGAGATGTCACACTGACCCCCCTGCCCTCTGCACGCTGTCCCCAGTGTCCCCAGTGTCCCCAGTGTCCCCAGTGTCCCCAGTGTCACACTGACCCCCCTGCCCTCTGCACGCTGTCCCCAGTGTCCCCAGTGTCCCCAGTGTCACACTGACCCCTCTGCCCCCTGCACGCTGTCCCCAGTGTCCCCACTGTCACACTGACCCTCCCGCTCTCTGCATGCTGACCCCAGTGTCCCCAGTGTCCCCAGTGTCACACTGACCCCTGCCCTCAGCACGGTGTCCCGGTGTCCCCAGTGTCCCCAGTAACACGCTGACATCCCCACTCTCTGCACGGTGTCCCAAGCGTCCCCAGTGTCACGCTGACCCCCCTGCCCTCTGCACGCTGTCCCCAGTGTCCCCAGTGTCCCCAGTGTCCCCAGTGTCCCCAGTGTCACACTGATCCCTGCTCTCTGCACGCTGTCCCCAGTGTCCCCAGTGTCACACTGATCCCTGCTCTCTGCACACTGTCCCCAGTGTCCCCCCAAGGTGACGCGGCTCTGCCCCAAAACATCTCCTGAGTCTCGGCCGGGTGGGGTGGCGCAGTGACAGCCGTGTCCCCGAGGACCCCTGTGACAGCCATGTCCCCGAGGACCCCAGTGACAGCCGTGTCCCCGAGGACCCCTCCGCACACCCAGGTCGCCTCCACACCGGCACAGCCGCGACAAACCGGGACGGACAAACGCGGGAGCCACCGCCGGGGCCACCCTGATGTCACCCGGTGGCTGTGCCGGGGGTGGCCGCGGGAGGACCCCGGGGACAGCCCGGTGGCCTCGCCCCGGCCCGCGGGGACAGGCGGCTGGCGTGTCCCGGCTCGCGGAGCCGCCCGGCTGGAGCGAGCAGACAACCAGAGCGGGCTGCGGGTGCGGGCAGCGCCCGGGGGGGCTCCGGCTGGAAAGGGGGAAAATCCAGCCGGGAATGGGGGGCTGGAGCCCCACGGGGGTCCCGGGCCGGCTGGAGCAGCGCTGGGGACAGTGGGGACAATGGGCGACACGCTGTCACCTCCCTCAGTCCCTCCCAGCAGCCTGGGGGGGGGGGCCTGGGGGTCCCCAAACCCCGGCCAGGGGAGGGGACAGGGAGGGGACGGTCCCCGGGATCGTTCCCGCAGCCCGAAGCGGGAAAGGTCAGGCGGCCTTGGCGGGGGCAGATTCCACCCCCGAGGAATGCGAGCGCGCCTGGACGGCCGCCAAAAATGCCCGTGTCCGGGACAGGAGGGTCCGAAAGGCGAAGAGCAGATCCCGGCACGCACCGCCGCGGGCCCGGGACACACGGACACGGGACACACGGACAGGGGGACACACGGACACGGCACACATGGATATGGGGGACACACGGACAGGGGGACACATAGATATGGGGGACACATGGATAGGGGACACACGGACAGGGGACACACGGACAGGGGACACACGGACACGGCACACATGGATATGGGGGACACACGGACACGGGACACATGGATATGGGGGACACACGGACAGGGGGACACATGGATATGGGGGACACACGGACAGGGGGACACACAGACAGGGGACACACGGACAGGGGGACACATGGATATGGGGGACACACATGGATATGGGGACACAAGGACAGGGGACACACGGACATGGGACACAGGGACAGGGGACACATGGATATGGGGACACATGGATAGGGGACACACAGCGGACACATGGACAGGGGACACACGGATATGGGGGACACACATGGATATGGGGACACAAGGACACGGGACACACGGACAGGGGGACACACGGACATGGGACACATGGATATGGGGGACACATGGACAGGGGGACACATGGATATGGGGGACACACATGGATATGGGGACACAAGGACAGGGGACACACGGACAGGGGACACACGGACAGGGGGACACATGGATATGGGGGACACATGGACAGGGGACACACGGACAGGGGACACACGGACAGGGGGACACACGGACACGGGACACATGGATATGGGGGACACATGGACAGGGGGACACATGGATATGGGGGACACACATGGATATGGGGACACACGGACATGGGACACAGGGACGGGGACACACGGACACGGGACACATGGATATGGGGGACACACGGACAGGGGGACACATGGACAGGGGACACATGGACAGGGGGACATATGGATACGGGGGACACATGGACAGGGGACACTTGGACATGGGACACACGGACAGGAGACACACAGCACTGGGAGCACTGGTAATACAGAGACAGGGGACACACGGACAGGGGACACATGGATATGGGGACACATGGACAGGGGGACACACAGACGGGACACATGGACAGAGGGACACACGGCCATGGGGATACAGGGACAGGGGGACACACGGGCCTGGAGAAAGATGGACAGGGGGACATGTGGCCCTTGGGGACACACAGTCATGAGGACACCCGGCCCTGGGGACACACGGCCGTGGGGACATGCAGACACAGGGACACACGGCCCTGCTCCCACACCGGCCTGTACCGAGGGACGCCACCCCCGTGTCCCACCCCCGCTGTCCCCCGAGCGCGGTGACATCGCTGCCGCCGCTCCCAGCTGGGGACGCGGGAACACGGGGACATGTCACCAGCTGCGCCCGCGGGTCCCTGCCAGCCGCGCCACCGCCGGGGCTGTCACGCCGCGGGGATCACGTCACCCTTTGGGCAGGGACGGCGACAACGACGGCGACAGCGACAGCGCTGCCACCACCGCCCTCCTCCGGCCGCGGATCCAGCGGGGCCGGGCCCGGGGTGGGGGGGACACCAGCGCTAATCCTCCCCCGGCCCCGAAGGGCCAGCCCAGATTAGGGTCAGAAAAATGAGGATTTAATGGGATTTCGGGGCGGGGAGAGAGCCCCGCGGAGACAATAACCCATTTCCAGCCCTTTTATGGCAAAGATGCCATAAAAAAGGGTTGGGGGATCCCACACCCCCGCCCCGGGGTTCTAAGCGGAGTTTTGGGGAGGGGTTGTGGCCCTAAAAAGAGGTGAGATGGATGGTGTGACCCCAAAAAGAGCCCTGATCGATGGTGTGGCCCCAAAAAGAGCCAAGATGGATGCTGTGACCCCAAAAAGAGCTGACATTGACGCTGTGACCCCAAAAAGAGCCGAGATCGATGGTGCGGCCCCAAAAAGAGCCGAGATAGAGGCTGAGGCCCTAAAAAGAGCCCAAATCGATGCTGAGGCCCCAAAAAGGCCCGAGATCAAGATTTTGGCCTCAAAAAGAGCAGAGATCGATGGCGTGACCCCAAAAAGAGCCGAGGTGGATGCTGAGGCCCCAAAAAGAGCCCAGATAGAGGCTGTGACCCCCAAAACTAGCCAAGATCGAGGCTGTGACCCCAAAAAGAGCCGAGATCGATGGTGCAGCCCCAAAAAGAGCCCAGATTGATGCTGCAGCCCCCAAACCAGCCCAGATCGGTGCTGTGACCCCAAAACCTGCCGAGATCAGTGCTGTGACCCCAAAACCAGCCGAGATCAGTGCTGTGACCCCAAAACCAGTCCAGATCAGTGCTGTGACCCCAAAACCTGCCGAGATCAGTGCTGTGATCCCAAAACCAGCCGAGATCGGTGCTGTGACCCCAAAACCTGCCGAGATCGGTGCTGTGATCCCAAAACCAGCCGAGATCAGTGCTGTGACCCCAAAACCGGCCGAGATCGGTGCTGTGACCCCAAAACCAGCCGAGATCAGTGCTGTGACCCCAAAACCAGCCCAGATCGGTGCTGTGACCCCAAAACCAGCCGAGATCAATGCTGTGACCCCAAAACCAGCCGAGATCGGTGCTGTGACCCCAAAACCAGCCGAGATCAATGCTGTGACCCCAAAACCAGCCGAGATCGATGGTGTGACCCCAAAACCAGCCGAGATCGATGGTGTGACCCCAAAACCTGCCGAGATCCATCCTCCCTCGGGAGCAGCACCCACCCGCAGCCCGGGGCAGGGCGGGGACGCTCCGGCAGCGCGACCTGAGCCGGAGGACAAGGGGATGAAGTGACAAGTGACATGGGGACGGGGACAGGTGACCAGGCCGGGAGCATCCGGGGCTCCCCCGCTGGCCGCGGCCCAGCGCCCGGGATTAGGGATCGGCGGGAGAAAGCGGATTTTAATTCTCCTTAACTCGAGCCGGGGCTGAGGAGCTTTGCGGCTCAGCGGGGATTTTAGGGGAGGGGGGCAGAGACCCTCCCCCCCGGGATGCTCCAGCCCCCCTGGAATGCCCCAAACCCAACCCCACAGAGCTGGATCCCGCCGGGAATGGGGGAGAGCGGGGTGGGAAAAGGAGGGAAAGGAGGGAAAAATAGGGAAAATTGGGGGAAAGGGGAGAAAGAGGAGAAAAAGGGGGAAAAGGGGGGAAATGGGGGGAAATAGGGGGGGAAATAGGGAAAATTAGGGGAAAGGGAGGAAAAGGAGGAGAAGGAGGGAAAAGTGTGAAAAAGAGGGAAAAGGAGGGAAAATTAGGGGAAAAGGGGAAAAAGGGGGAAAGAAGGGAAAAGGGGAAAAGGGGGGTAAAGGGGGAAAAGGGGAAAAAGGGGGGGAAAAGGGGGGGAAATGGGGGGAAAATGGGGGGGAAATGGGTGAAAATCGGGGGAAAAGGAGGAAAAAGAGGGAAAACCACCTCGATGACAGAGAGAAACTCCCACCCTGGTGCCTCCCTGGGGATGGATGCAGCACCCCCGGGGTGGGTGGGAGTGGTGAAGACCACTCTCAGCTGATGCCGGTTTGCTCCAAGCATCCAAGGAGATTCCCAACAGCCTCTTCTCCCACGGCCTGGCTGTCAAACAGCACCCCCCGAGCCCCCCACGGAGCCACTGGGACCCCACAAACCTCTCAGAGCTCATGAGGGGCACGGAAAAGCCACCAGGGCCCAGGGCTGGGGGTCCCTGTCCCACGGAAAAGCCACCAGGGGTGACAGCTGAGGTCCCTGTCCCACGGAAAAGCCACCAGGGCCCAGGGCTGGGGTCCCTGTCCTCACTGCCAGCTCTGGGGACAGCCCAGGACAGGGGTCCCACGGGAGATCCAGCACTGAGGGCTGGACGGGCACTGCCCCACTCCCAAATCCCACCCCAGTCAAGGAGCCACATCCCTGTCACCCCCAGAGCGGGGTGGTGGCACTGCCCAGGTGACACCGGAGCCAAGGAGAAGCCACCAACTATCCCTGTGACATTCCTGCCACCCCGGGCTGGGTGTTAATGTGGGGAAGGAAATCCTTAATCCATCCATCCATCCATTCCTTCCTTCCTTCCTTCCTTCCTTCCTTCCTTCCTTCCTTCCTTCCTTCCTTCCTTCCTTCCTTCCTTCCTTCCTTCCTTCCTTCCTTCCTTCCTTCCTTCCTTCCTTCCATCCTTCCCCTCAGTGCCACCTGGGAATTGTCCCCAACACTCAGTGCCACCAGGGAACTGTCCCCAACACCCAGTGTCACCTGGGAATTGTCCCCAACACCCAATGCCACCTGGGAATTGTCCCCAACACCCAATGCCACCAGGGAACTGTCCCCAACACCCAGTGCCACCTGGGAACTGTCCCCAACACCCAAAGCCACCTGGGAATTGTCCCCAACACTCAGTTCCAGCAGGGAATTGTCCCCAACACCCAAAGCCACCTGGGAATTGTCCCCAACACCCAGTGCCACCTGGGAATTGTCCCCAAGACTCAATGCCACCTGGGAATTGTCCCCAACACTCAGTGCCACCAGGGAATTGTCCCCAACACCCAGTGCCAGCAGGGAACTGTCCCCAACACCCAGTGCCACCAGGGAATTGTCCCCAACACCCAATGCCACCTGGGAATTGTCCCCAATCCCCAGTGCCACCAGGGAACTGTCCCCAACACCCAGTGCCACCTGGGAATTGTCCCCAACACCCAAAGCCACCTGGGAATTGTCCCCAACACCCAGTGCCACCAGGGGAAGCAGCCCCCAGGCAGGGACAAGGTTGGGGACACACCAGAGGCAGCAAAGGGACAGGAACCACGCAGCCAGAGCCGCTCCAAGGAGGAATTTTTCTCTCCCAGCCCTTGAGGGATGGCAAAGGCCACACTGGGGCTGCTTCATCCTCCTCCTCCTCCTCCTCCTCCTCCTCCTGTGCCCCGTCCTAAACCCGGCGTCATCGGGCCCTAGAGAAGTCCCAGGATTCCGTTTCCTGTTTTTCCCGTGCGAACCCTCAAATAGAAGCTGGCCTCATTCACGGCCGTTTTTCGGGTCTCGGAGCGGGTTTTGTTTTGTTGGGTTTTTTGTTTTTTTGTGGTTTTTATTTTTTATTTTAATTTTTTTTTTCAGCCGGGGCTAACAATGAGCCATTTCCTCCGGCGGCTCCGAGAGGCACCTTGCGCTCCCGGCTCCTCCCGCGGCGGAAAATCCGAGCCCGGAGAGGTCAGGGGGAGCCAGCAGCTCCTGCCCCGTGCCAGGATGGGGGGCCTTGGGGTGGGGACAGTGGCGCTGAACCCACCCCGGACACCTGAGGGACACTTTTGGGGTGACGCCGGAGGGTTTGGGAAGGATCACAGGGGAAGGGTCAAATCTCACAGCCCTCGCTGGATGGTGAAAAAAAAAAAGCAAAAAAAAAAAAAAAGGAGCTAAAAGAAGTCCTGAGCTTCCTCCCGGCCACAGCAAGGACAGGAGGTGGCTTTGGGGGACACGATTTTGGGGACACCGAGCTCCAGCGGTGTTTTCCCGGGATTAGGAGCAGCCCGACGTTTCTTTTTTTTCCTTTTTTTTTTTTCCCCTCAAGCCCACACGCGTCCGTGTCCCCTCCCCGGCCGGGGGACATCAATGTCCTGCCCCTGCTGCCACACCAGTCACCGCCAGCCCCGGCGGGGACCACGCTTTGCCCCTGAAAAGCGCTGGCACCGCAGCGCGGCCCCCGCCCCGGCCGGGCAGAGAAAAGAGCCACTATTGTGTGACAATGGCCCGATTGTCACCCGCCCCCCGGAGCCACCGGGCTCTGTCCCACCCGCCCCGGGGCTGCCCCACGCGCTCGGCCCCATCAAGGGACCCTCTGTCACCCGCGGGGGATGGCGGGGGGGGACACGGTCACCGTGGGCACGCCGGGGTGTGCGGTGACACCGAAGGGGTGATGGGGACCTGGCTGGGCACTGAAGGGGACACGAGGTTGGGGCTCGGGGCTGCGGCAGGAATCGGTTCCCCTACCCTGGGGTGGCTCCCGGAATCCCAGATCCTTCCTGCTGCTGTTGGGAAAGGGATTCCAGTGGGTCCCATCCCGGGGTGAGAGAAGGGTCCGTCACCATGGTCACCAGGGCCATCCCCATGGTCACCAGGGCCATCTCCATGGCCACCAGGGCCATCCCCATGGTCACCAGGGCCATCCCCATGGCCACCAGGGCCTTGGTCACCAGGGCCATCTCCATGGTCACCAGGGCCATGGTCACCAGGGCCATCTCCATGGCCACCAGGGCCATCCCCATGGCCACCAGGGCCATCTCCATGGTCACCAGGGCCATCCCCATGGCCACCAGGGCCTTGGTCACCAGGGCCATGGTCACCAGGGCCATCCCCATGGCCACCAGGGCCATGGCCACCAAGTCCCATCTCCACGGTCACCAGGGCTATCTCCAGAGTCACCAGAGCCATCCCCATGGTCACCAGGCTCTATCCCTATGGTCACCAGGGCCATCACCATTGTCACCAGAGCCATCTCTGCTGTCACCAGAGCCATCCCCGCTGTCACCACGCTCCATCCCCATGGCCACCAAGTCCCATCTCCACAGCCACCAGGGCCATCCCCATTGTCACCAGGGCCATCCCCACTGTCACCAGGGCCATCCCCACTGTCACCAGGGCCATCCCCAGGGCCACCACTCCCTCATTTTCCTCACTTTGGGACACCTCCCCCCCTCTCCCCCCAAGGCCACCCCAGCTCCACCTTCCCCCTCCCAAAAACTTGGGGCCAACCCCACACCCCAACACCCTCCGTCCCCAAAACCCGCCTCCCTCCGAGGCCTGGTGACACCAAAGCCACCAGGAATGTCACCAGTCTCGGTGGTGGTGGTGGTGGTGGTGGCACCGAGCTGCCGGACGGCGCGGGCCTTGCGCCACACCGAGGTGTGCCCGGGTTGCCAATTAGCGAAGGGCTTAATGAACCCCTAACGAATTCCTGGGGGAAAAAGGAGGAGGCCGCTCCAGGTGCTCCGGGCGGGAGGACGGCGGCGCGTGTTGAAGCAGCCACCCGGGGCACCCTGAGCTGGGCGGGTTTGGGGAGAGCAGGACGAGTTTTGGGGAGAGCTGGGGGGATTTCGGGAGAGCCGGGTGGGTTTGGGGTGAGCCAGGTGGGTTTGGGGAGATCCAGGTGGGTTTGGGGAGAGCCGGGTGGGTTTGGGGAGATCCAGGTGGGTGGATTTTAGGAGAGCCAGGTGGGTTTTGGAAAAGCCAGGAGGGTTTTGGGAGAGTCAGGGGGATTTTGGGGAGAGTTAGGAGGGTTTTAGGAGAGCCAGGGGGGTTTGGGGAGATCCAGGTGGGTTTGGGGAGAGCCAGGAGGGTTTTGGAAAAGCCAGGAGGGTTTTAGGAGAGCCGGGGGGATTTTGGGAGAGCTGGGAGGGTTTGGGGAGATCCCTGCAGGTTTTGGGACACCCAGGCAGGTTTTGGGACACCCAGGCAGGTTTTGGGAGATCCCTGCAGGTTTTGGGACACCCAGGCAGGTTTTGGGACATCCAGGCAGGTTTTGGGAGATCCCTGCAGGTTTTGGGACACCCAGGCAGGTTTTGGGACACCCAGGCAGGTTTTGGGAGATCCCTGCAGGTTTTGGGACACCCAGGCAGGTTTTGGGAGATCCCTGCAGGTTTTGGGACACCCAGGCAGGTTTTGGGAGATCCCTGCAGGTTTTGGGATCACACCACGGCCCCACTGGCACAGCCGGCCCCGCCGCTGGCGGGCTGGAGGCAGCCAGGTCGATATTTTCCAACTTGAGAGCTTAAAATAGGTCATCTATCTCCATTCCTTTTTAAATCAGGTCTTGCTCGCCTTGCCGAGCACCAACTTGGTTTATTAATGGGACGGCACCGACTTGAAACCTAATCCTGGTTTGCTGGTTTGTTTTGGTTTTTTTTTTTTCCCCTTTTAATGAGAATAAACGGCCATCCCGAGGCTCGGCAGCTCCCCAGGGTAACCCCCCCTCGCCCCAGCGTGTTTTCTCCCAGCGAGTGGCTCCACGTGAACCGGGCACAGGCTCCAAATTCCAGTTTGGAGCCGCTCCCACACTCAGCATCCCCAACACGCCGACCCCAAGCGACCCGAGCTGACCCCACGGACCAAAAACCCCCCAACCCCGCCGTCCCCAAACCCCGAAGAACGCCGGGCCTGGCTGCCAGCCCCGGTGTGGGGCGGCTTTAGGATCACAAATGTCCCCCCGCGGTGACAAGGGGACAGGCCAAGGTTAAACGGCGGAGGTCACAGCCCTCCCAGGCGGGGCTGTCGCAGCCCCCGGCGGTGTCACCGGCGGGACCCCGCGCTGGCACGGCGTGGCCCAGCCCGGTGCCCGTGCCAGGTTTCGCGCTGGCGAGGCGGGATTGCGGCAGCAGCAGCCCCGAGCACAGGCTTTTCCTGTCTTTCAAGTTCAGGGTTCAGAGAGAAAGGAGGAAGGGGGGGGGGGGGGGGGGGGGAAGAAGAGAGAGAGGGAAAAAAAAAAAGAAAGGCGTTAAGAAAGTCAATTTGTGGAGCACAGACAGGAAAATGGGTTTGGGGGGCAGGAGAAAAGAGGGGGTGAGGGCAGAAGCAGCTGGGCGAGGGTTTGGGGACAGTGGGACAGCGTCCCTGCCCTGGGGGCGGCCGCCGGGATGGATTTCTGCTGGCGCAGCACTGAAACCTCACAGGAGGATGGCAAAGAGCCTCCGTCCCCGCACGTGGTGGGTGATGAAGCCCTACAAAGCCACCCCAAAATCCCCCAAATCCCCCAGCAGCCCAAATCACTCGGCACCCCAAATCATCCAGCGCCCCAAATCACCCAGTGCTCCAAATTATCCAGGGCCCCAAATCTCTCAGCACCCCAAATCTCCCAGTGTTCCAAATCCCCCAGCTCCTCAAATCTCTCAGCACCCCAAATCCTCCAGTGCCCCAAATCACTCAGCACCCCAAATCCCCCAGCACCGAAATCCTCCAGCTCCCCGAATCACTCAGCACCCCAAATCTCCCAGTGCTCCAAATCATCCAGTGCCCCAATTCACTCAGCACCCCAAAATCCTCCAGTGCCCCAAATCTCCCAGCACCCCAAAATCACTCAGCGCCCCAAATCCCCCTGCTCCCCACAAGTCCCAGCACCCCAAACCAGCGACTCAAGCCCCAGGCGCCGTAACCCCAGCAGGGCACATTTCACCCCAAAACGCGGCAGCGAAGCCGATTTCCAGATTCACACGCGCACACACCCCACAAGCCCATCCCAAAATCGCGGGCGCCGGCGCTCAGCGGTCCGGAGTCAGCAGGGAGGGATCCGAGGAGGAACCATGATTAACGCCCGGCCGCCGGCCCAGCAGCTCCTCATCCATTTCGCACAACCCAATTAATCCTTTGAAGGCCGGTGATTAAATACCCCCCACGGCCGGGGCCGAGGAAGAGCCGAGTTCAACAAAAATCAAAACCTAAAAAAAAAAAAAAAATATAAAAAACCCCACCAGGAGCTGAGTGAGGAACGAGAGGCCAAATCCAGCTCCGGGGCGAGGGCGTGCAACCTCCGCCGGGGACGAACCGCCGGGTCCCCACCGCCACCAGCGTCCCCACCCGCCCCCAGCGCTGTCCCCATCCCCACGCCGCCAAAAGGTTTCGCCGCGATTTGGCGCAAAAAATTTGGGCAGGAAACGGGGTTTTTAGCCAGCTGGCTGGGCTGGCCTTCCTCGGCAGCACCGGGAGACGGGCATCGCCCTCCGGTGCGGCGGCGCCGGGCGATGCCGGTGCCCAGCCGAGGCTCGGCAGATCCCGGGGGGGGCTGCTCGGAGCTGCAGGGGGGATGGATTTGATTTCCAGGGGTTCGTGGGCAGGCTGAGGGGGGGGTTTGGCTGCCTAAAGCCGAGCGGTGACGGGGATGGATCCGGCGGAGCCGCACGGAGCCAGCGCGGCCGGCAGTTTGGGAGGGGAGGAAGTGACCGCGGGTCTCGTCCCGGGAAGGGGGCAGCGCCTTCCCGGGGTCTCCCCCTCGGCTCCGGGGCCGGATCCAGGCGCCGCAGCCCCTCCGCCCCTGCCACGACGCCGCCGTGGCTTGGGGACAGGCCACCGACGCCTGTGGCACGCCGTGCGTGGCTGGACACCCCCCCGGTGCCGCCGGTCCTGACCCACGCTCCAGCCCCCGAGGAACCGGTTCGGTGCCGCTCCTGTCCCCCGAGGGGCATCACCAGACCTCGGCGCCATCCCAGTACTCCCAGTGCCGGCCCCACGCTCTCCCAGTACCTCCCAGTTCCCCCAGTCCCTATTCTCCCCCCTCCCCCCGAACCTACAGCTCCCGCAGTGTCTCCATTTCCTCCCAGACCGTTTCTCCGAGCCCACACCCTCCCCAGTCCGCCCAGTATCCCCCAGTTCCTCCCAGACCCCATTTCCCGGAGCCCACACCCTCCCCAGTCCGCCCAGTCCCCCCCAGCGCCGCTCCCAGTCCCCGCTCCCGTCACCCCACGGCGTCGCCGGTGTCGCCGGTGTCGCTCACCGCGGGGGCGGACGGCGGGATCCCGACCAGGCAGAAGGCGATGCCATTCATCGGGGCGCGGCGGGCGGGCTCGGTTCGGCCCGGCCCGGCTCCGCACGGCTCGGCTCGGCACAGCCCCGCACGGCGCGCTGCCGTTGGCTTCGGCCCGGCCCGGCCCCGCACGGCGCGGTCCGGCTTGGCTCGGCTCGGCTCGGCTCGGGCTGGGCCGGCGGCGGCCCCGGCCCCGGTCACGGCTCCGCCTCCTCCGGGTGCCCGCGGCGGCGGGCGGGGCGGGAATGGGGCGGCTCGGTACGGCCCGCCCGGCGGGAGGGACCGGCTCCGGGACAGCGGAACCGGCACCGGGACAGGACAACCGGCATCAGTACCGGGATGGTGGGGCGGGAATGGGAACCGGCACCGGGACAGCGGAACCGGCACCGGGACAGGACAACCAGCATCAGTACCGGGATGGTGGGGCGGGAATGGGAACCGGCACCGGGACAGAGGAACCGGCACCGGGACAGGACAACCAGCATCAGTACCGGGATGGTGGGGCGGGAATGGGAACCGGCACCGGGACAGAGGAACCGGCACCGGGACAGGACAACCAGCATCAGTACCGGGATGGTGGGGCGGGAATGGGAACCAGCACCGGGACAGAGGAACCGGCACCGGGACAGGACAACCAGCATCAGTACCGGGATGGTGGGGCGGGAATGGGAACCGGCACCGGGACAGAGGAACCGGCACCGGGACAGGACAACCAGCATCAGTACCGGGATGGTGGGGCGGGAATGGGAACCGGCACCGGGACAGAGGAACCGGCACCGGGACAGGACAACCAGCATCAGTACCGGGATGGTGGGGCGGGAATGGGAACCGGCACCAGGACAGCGGAACCGGCACCGGGACAGGACAACCAGCATCAGTACCGGGATGGTGGGGCGGGAATGGGAACCGGCACCGGGACAGCGGAACCGGCACCGGGACAGGACAACCAGCATCAGTACCGGGATGGTGGGGCGGGAATGGGAACCGGCACCAGGACAGCGGAACCGGCACCAGGACAGGAGAACCAGCATCAGTACCGGGATGGTGGGGCGGGAATGGGAACCGGCACCGGGACAGCGGAACCGGGACAGCGGAACCGGTACCGGGACAGGAGAACCAGCATCAGTACCGGGATGGTGGGGCGGGAATGGGAACCGGCACCGGGACAGCGGAACCGGGACAGCGGAACCGGTACCGGGACAGGAGAACCAGCATCAGTACCGGGATGGTGGGGCGGGAATGGGAACCGGCACCGGGACAGCGGAACCGGGACAGCGGAACCGGTACCGGGACAGGAGAACCAGCATCAGTACCGGGATGGTGGGGCGGGAATGGGAACCGGCACCGGGACAGCAGAACCGGCACCGGGACAGGACAACCAGCATCAGTACCGGGATGGTGGGGCGGTAATGGGAACCGGCACTGGGACAGAGGAACCGGTACCAGCACCGGGATGGTGGGGTGGGAACAGGAACTGGCGCTGAGACAGCAGAACCGACACCGGGACAGCAGAACCGGCACTGGGACAGGAGAACCAGCATCAGTACCGGGATGGTGGGGCAGGAATGGGGACCGGCAGCAGGAAGCAGAACCAGCACCGGGATGGGGGAACCAAGACAGCAGAACTAGCTCTGGCACCGGGGGTGGCAGGGTGGGAACATGAACCGGCACCGAGACAGCAGAACCGGCACCGGCACCAGGATGGCAGGGTGGGAACATGAACCGGCACCGAGACAGCAGAACCGGCACCGGCACCAGGATGGCGGGGTGGGAACATGAACCGGCACCGGGACAGCAGAACCGGCACCGGGGTGGCAGGGTGGGAACAGGAACCGGCACCAACAGTGACACCGGGACAGCAGGAACCAGCACCGAGCTGGCACTGGGATGGGGAGCAGAGCAGGGACATCGGGATGGGCAGGGGACACCCAGGGACATGACCAGGAAAGGGACACCCAGGGACTGGGACAGGACACTCAGGGACCAGGATGGGGACAGGGGTTGGGACACCCAGGGATGGGCAGGGAACATTCCCAGGGATGAGGAGCAGGCAAAGGACATCCAGAAACCAGGCCAAGCATGGACGTGTGACAGCCAGGGACGAGGATGGGGACAGGGATGTGTCACCCAGGGACAGGCAGGGGACACCCAGGACCAGCCAGGACAGAGGGACAGGGACCAGGACTGGCACAGAGGGAGCTGGCAGAGGGACACCGGGACAAGCAGGACAGGGACAGACGGACGAGCCCCGGCAGGGCGAGGCCAAGGCCGGGCAGTGCCGGAGGAGAGGCACGGAAGGACACACGGACAGGAAACGCCAGGACAGAGGGACAGGAGTGACGGGGACGGGCACAGGCAGACGTGGGGACGGAAACAGCCGGGCTGGGGCCGACAGACGGACAAAAGGCTGACACAGACCCGCGGGGAAAGGAAACGGCCAGGACGGGAAACAGCTGGACAGACGGACGGACGGAGCCCGGCCTGGCAGACAGAGGGATGGGGACAGCCAGCTTGGGGACAGCTGCGATGGGGACAGCCAGCAGGGCCCGGCCTGGCTCAGGCCACGGACACAGCATCCCAAAGCCACCGTGGAGGAACTGCTGAGGGAGCGAGTCCCGCGCCCAAATTTCGGGGTGCAAACAGCACCTCCCAGGCCCCGCGGTGACAGGAGGTGACCCCAACGCCGTGACACCAGCCCTGCGTCACCTGTGGCACCAGCCGGCACGGCCAGCACCCAGCACCGGCCCTGGGGGGGCAATTTTGGGAGGGAAACGGAGCCACAGGTGACACAGGAAAGCGGGAGGAGTGAGGGCCACAACCCCTGGGGACACAGGGACACGGCGGGAGGGGACAGAGTCACCGCGGTGACAGGGCTGGAGCCACCAGGGCCCAGGGAGGGGCTCAGGGCACAGCGGGATCAGCTGCCACCGTCCCCCCGCAGCACCCTGAGGTGGCTCCTCCGCCGCCTGCCGGTGTCACTGTCCCCGCTGTGTCCCCAGAAGGGACAGAGCCCCGCGTGTGGGACAAAGGCGGGGCTTGGAGCGAACCCCCGGAGCACCCCGGGGCGCTCAGGGAATTCCGGGGGGAGGCAGCACCCCAATCCCGCAGCTGGGATGGCTCCAAGGGCTCCTGCAGGCGATGTCCCCGTGTCCCCAAGACACCCCCGAGTCCCTCCTGAGGCCAGGTTTGTCCCCAGGGATGCCAGCCTGTGCCACGCGGCATTCCTGGGAATGCCAGGCTGTGTCACACTTTGATCCTGGGAATGCCAGCCCCTGCCATCCCACAGTCCAAGGATTCCAGCCCGTGCCATCCTGCATTCCCGGGAATTCCATCCTGCATTCCCAGGAATGTCGGCCTGTGCCACCCTGTGATCCTGGAAATGCCAGCCTGTGCCACGCAACATTCCCGGGAATGCCAGCCCATGCCATCCCTCAGTCCTGGGAATTCCAGCCCATGCCATCCCTCAATCCTGGGAATTCCGGTCCATGCCATCCTGCATTCCCGGGAATGCCAGCCTATTCCACTCCATGATCCCAGGAATGCCAGCCTGTGCCGTCTTCATTCCAGGGAATGCCAGCCTGTGCCACCTTGTGATCCTGGGAACGCCAGCCCGTGTCACCCCACACTCCCAGGAATCCCAGCCCGTGCCATCCCGCATTCCCGGGAATCCCAGCCCGTGCCATCCCGCATTCCCGGGAATCCCAGCCCGCGACAGCGCGGCTGCCAAGCGCGAGTTTTCCGTGACACCATTAAAGAAAGTCCGGTGTCAACAACAACTTCCTGCGGCAGCCCCAGAACAAACAAACGCCCGAGGGGCTGCCGGCGGCCGCCGGGAAACGCCGGGAATTCGGGGCCGGGAATTCGGGGTTGGGAATTCAGGGTTGGGAATTCGGGGCCGGGAATTCTGAGCCGGGAATTCTGGGCCGGGAATTCGGGGCCGGGAATTCAGGGTTGGGAATTTGGGGCCAGGAATTCGGGGTTGGGAATCCGGGGCCAGGAATTCGGGGTTGGGAATTCAGGATTGGGAATTCAGGCCTGGGAATTCGGGGCCGGGAATTCGGGGTTGGGAATTCAGGGCCAGGAATTCGGGGTTGGGAATTCGGGGCTGGGAATTCAGGGTTGGGAATTCAGGGCCAGGAATTCGGGGTTGGGAATTCAGGACTGGGAATTCGGGGTTGGGAATTCAGGGCCAGGAATTCGGGGTTGGGAATTCAGGGCCAGGAATTCGGGGCTGGGTATTCGGGACCGAGCAGAGGCCACAGGGATGGGGTGGCAGCTCCCACATCTGTCATTCCAGCTGGGATGGGCAGGGGACAGCCAGGAACAGGAGCAGGGACATTCAGGGACATTCAGGGATAGGGAACCACAAAGGACATCCAGATCCCGAGGATGGACAGGGGTCACTCCGGGATGGGGACAGCGACGGTGCCACCCTGGTGGTGTCACCCCCAGCACCCAGGGGTGGCACGGAGGGGTTTTTTCCCTATGGGAATGTGGGTGCCAGCAGTGAGGGGACACTGCTGTCCCCTGCCCGGCCTTGGGAAGCAGGAGGTGACAAACAGCAGGATGTGAGTGACGGGAGTTTCCTCTGCGCCGGGCACAGCCGGACGGCCAGACCCCGCCCCCAGGTGTCCCTGTGTCACCATGGGGACACGCCAGGCGGGATGTGACAGCGGCCGCCCTCTGCCTGCCCGGCCACGCAGCGCTGGCCACCGCGGCCGCCGGCCGCTGGCCACTCTCCAGAAGGACTTTCCAGGAAAAAAAAAAAATGTCCCCTCCGGCTGGGTTTGGCACTCAGGGCCACCCGAACGTGTCCCTTCCCGCAGGACAGGCCACGGGGACAGCAGGGACCCCGCGTGGCGGTGCCACTCCTGGGGGTCCCTCTTGCTGTGTCCCCCAGGAGGGGACACGCGGCCACGTCCAGGTTGTGACCGCACTCGGGACAGGTGGCAGGAGCCAGCTGTGGATCCCGGGACTGTCTTGGTGTCCCCAGCGTCACCCAGGGAGGTGACACAACCCGAGCTGGCCCCGTGGTCCCTCACTCTGTACGAGCACAAGGAGGGCTGAGCCCCATCCTGGGGTTCGCAGCTTTGGGGGGAGGGCTCCAGGAGAGCCCCCAGACCCCGGGCAGCTCCCGCACAGGTGTCCCCATGTCGCCGGTGCCACCACGCCTCAGATCCTCCCTCCGCACCCCAAAGAATTCCCCGTCCTTTGTGTCCCCCAGCCCCACCCCAGCCCCTTCCCGTTGTCCCCAGGAGCAGGGTGGGGACAAGCGGCACACACCTGCCGGGGCTCCCCCACGCCCCATTCCGTGCCCATCCGGCCGAAAATCACCGCCCTGCCTCCCCCAGGGCAGGGCGGACCCAGCGCTCCTCCATCCCAAATCCCAAATCAACCCCAAATCCCAAATCCCGGCGGCTGAAGGAGCGGATCCGGGGGAGCAGGAGCCCCCCACCCACCCACCCACCCGCTCCCTGCGGAGCCGCTTCCGCGCCGCAGACAAAGGGAAACGGAGAGAGAGAGAGAGAGAGCGAGCGGGGGGGAAAAATCCAGCCCGGGAAAGAGACGGGGTTTAACCTAATCCCGGGAATTAAAACCCAAGGAAAAGCAAAAGCGGGGAGGCGAGGAGGAGGAGGAGGTGGGGGGCACAGCGGGGTCGGGGCAGGGCGGCACCCGGGCCCGGGCGGTGAGCACGGGGGTGGCGTGGGTGCCCCGTTGGGGGTCTCGCCGTGTGTCCCCCCATCCCTGCCGGGTTTTCCCAGCCGGCGGAGCCCGCGTTCCTTCCCCGGCGGCAGCAGCACGAAGCCATTTTGAGCAGGCGGACGGACGGAAAGGGTGACGGCCCCCAGCCCCTCCTCCCCCTGCCCGTGGGGACAAACAACAGCGAGCCCGGGGAGGGCGGCTCGGGGCCGGGAGAGGAAGCCCGGCGGCCAAAGGGCCCCAAAAACGAGCACGGAGCGGCGGCGGCGGCGGGGGGGACCGCCCGGGATTGACGTGCTCATCCCACATCAGGGAGGGGCCGCCATCCCGCCGGGGTTTTTTTATTTTATTTCATTTCATTTAATTTTATTTTATTTTTGGGGGGTGGTGCCCTGAGCGCTGCTGCGGCTGCGGCGGGGATGTGGAAGGAGGAAGGGAGGAGGGATGGAGAAGGGGCAGAGCTGCCCGGAGCCTCCCGGCCGTGCCCGGTGCCCGAGGAAAGGGGAACATGCCAACCTGGCTGCCGCTCACGGCCTAAAAAATCACCCACGGCCGCTCTTCCAAAAAGGCGTCGCCGCCAATCAGGGGCGGCGGCGGGGAGGGAAGAAGGCGTGCGGGCGGCTCGGGAGCTCCTCTGCATTGCAGCTGGATGTGGGAAGAGCGGGGATTTTTTATTATTTTATTTTTTTTTTTTTTTTCGCAGCCCCCCCCCCCCCCCCGGGTGGGTGGGGGCGCGATGCTGCACCCCGCGATGGGGGACAGCCCGGGGGTTGGTGGCGGGTGGTCACCCGGCTGTGTGACATCGCCCCCGCTGCTCCCCCCGCCATCGCTCGGCGCTCAGGCCCTGCCCGGGTTTCCGCAGCACGCGGCCCCCAACGTGCGGCCGGAGCCGGGGACGTGTCGTGCCCGCAGCGGTGGCACCGCGCGCGGGTCCCCATGGCTGTCCCCAACCCCCCCCCGGAGAGATCCCGAGCATCAAACCCTCCGCTGGGGATGGAGGAGGAGGAGGAGGAGGAGGAGGAGGAGGAGGAGGGAGGGGGGAAACACGAGGCAGAAACAGACGGGGGGTGCCTGGAGGGGGCTGGAGCCCACAGCTGGGGTGGGGATGGTGGGAAAAGGGGTGACCCCCACCCTAAGGACCCTCCTGTCCCCGCGGCACGGGGGGTCCCAGAGACCCCCAGAGGAGGGGACAGCCCAGCCCAGCCCGGCCCAGCCCAGCCCAGCCCGGCCGGAGCGGGACGGGGGCTGGAGGCGTTTTTGAATAACGGGATGGGGAGACAGAGGAAAAGACCCCCTACCCAAAAAAAAAAACCAAACCCCAAAACCTCGAGGTTTTCCCACACCCCACGGCGGCTCCAGCCCGTTCCCCGAGCAGAAACCCCCTCCCCAAAAAGCGCGGGCTGCGCCGGGCGGCGGCGGCGAAGCAGGGAGAGGGTCCCACGGCACACCTGGCGCTGGGCGAGGCACACGGGGGGCGCTGGGTGGGGGGATCCCGAGGGTCCCCGGTGGGCTCAGGTGATGCCGGGGCAGCAGGTGGGCGGCGGGGAGAGGCCGGGGGAAGGTGGGTGGGGACCCGGCGGGGCAGACAGCAGCAGGTGGGGAACGCGGCGCTGGCAGGTGGGGTCCCCCCGGCAGCAGGTGGGGTCCCCTCGGCAGCAGGTGGGGTCCCCGGGGGGTGTGGGACCCCCGGAACGGCGCCGCCGCGCCCGTGGGTGCCGGACCCGTCCCGTCCCCGCCGCGGCAGCTCCGGGCCCGGTCCCGCTCCCCGTCCTGGTCCCGTCCCGTATCCCGGTGATCCTACCTGCTCCATGGGGCCGCTCAGAGGGCGGGCGCGGCGGTCGGGCCGCGGGCCATGGGCCGGTCCCGGTGCCGGTGGCGGTGCCGGTGGCGGAGCCGGCGCGCCCCGGTGCGGCCCCGTTGCCGCCGCCGCCTCTCGCCGCCGCCGCCCACGCCCGGCGCCGCCCGGCGCATCCCGGGAGCGGCGTCATGTGAGCGGCGACGGGAGGGGGCCCCCCCGGCCCCACCCGGACCCCGCCGCCGCCCTCCCCTCCCTCCCCTCGGCCCGGCCCCCCCGGGACCCCGCCAGGCACATCCCGCTGCTTCCCTCCTGCTCCATCCCTCCCTCCCTCCATCCATCCTTCATCCGTCTATCATCCGCGGATTCCATCCCGCATCCCTCCGTCCGTCCTGGCATCACACCTGCCCCTCAAACTGGCAACTCCAAATCCTTTTCCATCCATCCCTCCATCCCTCCATCCCTCCATCCCTCCATCCCTCCATCCATCCCTCCATCCCTCCATCCCTCCATCCATCCATCCCTCCACCCCTCCATCCATCCCTCCATCCATCCATCCATCCCTCCATCCCTCCATCCATCCATCCCTCCATCCCTCCATCCATTCGTCCATCCATCCCTCCATCCATCCGTCCATCCGTCCATCCATCCGTCCATCCATCCCTCCATCCCTCCACCCCTCCATCCCTCCCTCCCTGTTCCCTCTCCCCATTCCCAGGCCCGCCGATCTCCTGGCAGTGTCACTGTCCCCACCCATGGCCGCGGTGTCCCCGTGGCCGGGCTGGGTGTCCCTGGCTGTCCCCTCCCGTCCCCGCGGGCAGCTCTGGGTGTCCCCAGTCCCGGCCTTTCCCGGGGCGGCAGCCAAGCCCTCGGGGCTGGGTAAATGTTAGCTCGGGGCGGTGCGGGTGCCAGGCCCAGTGTCACCCTGTCACCCCTGCGGCGCTGCCAGCGCCCGGCGTGACCCGGCCGGGGACAGCGGGCACCGTGCCCGCCCCGGGATCCCCGGGCACGGCCCCGCGCTCGGCCTCGGCTGCCTCGGTGTGCCCGGGGCTGGGCCTCGGTTCCCCTTGATTGATCCCGGGCTGTGCCTCAGTTTCCCTCGGATTGATCCCGGGCTGTTCCTCAGTTTCCCTCCGATTGATCTCGGGCTGTTCCTCAATTTCCCTTGGATTGATCCCGGGCTGTTCCTCAATTTCCCTTGGATTGATCCCGGGCTGTTCCTCAGTTTCCCTCGGATTGATCCCGGGCTGTTCCTCAGTTTCCCTCGGATTGAGCCTGGGCTGTGCCTCAGTTTCCCTTTGGTAGCTCCAGGCTGTGCCTCACTTTCTCTTGATTGATCCCAGGCTGTGCCTCGGTTTCCTTGGATTGATCCCGTGCCGTCCCTCAGTCTCCCTTGGATTGATCCCGTGCCGTCCCTCAGTTTCCCTTGGATTGGTCCCGTGCCGTGCCTCAGTTTCCCTCGTCCCGGGGGTCCCAACAGCCCCCGCAGGATCGGGATCGGGATCGGGGTCAGGGGGAGGCGCAGCGGGAAGAAAGCGCCCTTTGTCCCGGGGCCGCGGCGCTTTCTGATGCTAATGAAGGGTGGAAACGGAGCTCCGGCCGCGCTCGGGCTTTTCCAGGCCCGCCCGGACAAAAGCGGCTTTTTTTGGGGTGTCCCGGGATCCCCACGGGCTCCCCCGCGCCGTGGGCGCGTCCCGGGGTGCGGCGTTCCCGGGAATGCGGCGCCCCAAAGATTCCGCGGGGTGTGGGGAGCCCGAATGGGCCTCGTTCCCCATCCCGGGGATCCCAAATCTGCTTCGTTCTCCATCTCGGAGACCCCAAATCCGCCCTATTACCCACCCCAGGGACCCCAAATTCGGCCCATCCCTGACATCCCAAACCCGCCCCATCTTCGGGACCCCAAATCTGCTCTGCTCCCCACCCCTGAGACCCCAAATCTGTCCCATTCTCCATCCTTGAGACCCCAAATCTGCTCTGCTCCCCACCCCTGAGACCCCAAATCTGTCCCATTCTCCATCCTTGAGACCCCAAATCTGCTCTGCTCCCCATCCTTGAGACCCCAAATCCGCCCCATTTCCCATCCCTGAGACCCCAAATCCGCCCCATTCCCCATCCCTGAGACCCCAAATCCGCCCCGTTCCCCATCCCTGAGACCCCAAATATGCTTTGTTCCCCACCCCTGAGACCCCAACTCCGCCCCATTCCCCACCCCGAAACCCCAAATCCGCCCCATTCCCCACCCCGAGGACCCCAAATCCGCCCTATTCCTGAGACCCCAAATCCGCCCCACCACTGAGACCCCAAATCCGCCCCACCCCGAGGACCCCAAATCCGCCCCATTCCCCACCCCGAGGACCCCAAATCTGTCCCATTCTCCATCCTTGAGACCCCAAATCTGCTCTGCTCCCCATCCCGAGACCCCAAATCCGCCCCATTCCCCACCCCTGAGACCCCAAATCCGCCCTATTCCTGAGACCCCAAATCCGCCCCACCACTGAGACCCCAAATCCGCCCCATTCCCCACCCCTGAGACCCCAAATCCGCCCCATTCCCCACCCCTGAGACCCCAAATCCGCCCTATTCCTGAGACCCCAAATCCGCCCCACCACTGAGACCCCAAATCCGCCCCGTCCCCCACCCCGAGGACCCCAAATCCGCCCCATTCCCCATCCCGGGAACCCCCCTCCCCATTCCCCACTCCCCAGCCCGGGCTTCTGTGGGGCAGAGCCCTCGGGCGCTGCAGCCAAAGGGACACGAGAAAAAATTTAAAAAAAAAACCCACAACAACAACAACAACAAAACCAAACCAAAACAACCCCAAAAAGGAATCCGCAGCCGCCGCGTCCCGCCCGCCTGGCCCCGTCAAAGGACGCTTTGTCCCCGCGCCCCGCCGCGACAACGGCCACTGTCCCCAAGGGCGGGGACCCCGAGGAGCAGGAGGAGGACGAGGAGGAGGAGGAGGAGGAGGAGGAGGAGGAGGAGGAGGAGGAGGAGGAGGAGGAGGAGGAGGATGAAGCTCCCCCCCCTCCCCAAACCCCCCCAGCCCCAATTCTGTCGCTGTCGCCGCCTTTGATCCGCCGCGGCCGGGGGCGTTCAGAGCGCCCCGAGGGGGATCGGGGGCGAGGGGGAAATGGGGGAAGGGGCTGGGGGGGATTTGGGGGGTAGGAGGGGGATTTGGGGGGACAGAAGCAGGATTGGGGGATTTGGGGGGGGATTTGGGGGGGATTTGGGGGGGCAGGAGCGGGAATGGGGGATTTGGAGGCGCAGGAGGAGGATTTGGGGGGGGGGATTTGGGGGGGCAGGAGGAGGAGTTGGATGGGTTTGGGGGGCACAGGAGCGGGATTTGGGGGGACAGGAGCAGAGTTTGGGGGACAGGAGCAGGATTTGGGGGGACAGGAGCAGAGTTTGGGGACAGGAGCGGGATTTGGGGGAGTTTTGGGGGGACAGGAGCTGGATTTGGGGGACAGGAGCGGGATTTGGGGACAGGAGCAGGATTTGAGGGGGCAGGAGCAGAGTTTTGGGGGCAGGACGGAGATTTGGGGAGCAGGAGCAGGATTTGGGGACAGGACGGGGATTTGGGGGGACAGGAGCAGATTCTGGGGGGCAGGGGGGGATTTGGGGAGGATTTGGGGGGACAGGAACAGGATTTGGGGACAGGAGCAGGATTTGAGGGGACAGGAGCTGGATTTGGGGGACAGGAGCGGGATTTGGGGGGGCAGGAGCGGGATTTGGGGGGGCAGGAGCGGGATTTGGGGGACAGGAGGGAGATTTGGGGAGGATTTGGGGGGACAGGAGCGGGATTTGGGGGGGTTTTGGGGGGACAGGAGCGGGATTTGGGGACAGGAGCAGAGTTTGGGGGACAGGAGGGAGATTTGGGGGACAGGAGCGGGATTTGGGGACAGGAGCAGGATTTGAGGGGGCAGGAGCAGAGTTTGGGGGGCAGGAGGGAGATTTGGGGGGGCTTTGGGGGGACAGGAGCGGGATTTGGGGACAGGAGCAGGATTTGGGGGGGTTTTGGGGGGACAGGAGCGGGATTTGGGGGGACAGGAGCAGAGTTTGGGGGACAGGAGGGAGATTTGGGGGGGTTTTGGGGGGACAGGAGCGGGATTTGGGGGGACAGGAGCAGAGTTTGGGGGACAGGAGGGAGATTTGGGGGGGTTTTGGGGGGACAGGAGCGGGATTTGGGCACCCCCAGCCTTTGGGGTCTCACAGGATCCGGGAGCCCCGGGGGCACCCCGATATCCGTGGGGGTACCGGGGACACCCGGGGGGGGCACCCAGAGCTCCCTGCTGGGTTTTGGGGTACCCTTGGGAGTTTGGGGGGTCACTGGAGCTCCCTGAGGGATTTTGGGGCACCCAGAGCTCACCCCAAATGGATTTTTGGGCTCTGGATGGATTTTTGGGGTCACTGGAGCTCCCTGATGGATTTTGGGGCACCCAGAGCTCACCCCAAAATGGATTTTTGGGCTCTGGGAGATCTCCGATGGATTTTGGGGCACCCTGTGCTCACCCCAAACGTATTTTTGGGCTCTGGATGGATTTTGGGGGGCACTGGGAGCTCCCTGAGGGATTTTTGGGACACCCAGAACTGATCCCAAATAAGTTTTGGGGCATCCAGACTTCCCTGAGGGATTTTTGGGGCACCCAGAGCTCACCCCAAATGGATTTTTGGGCTCTGGATGGATTTTTGGGGTCACTGGAGTTCCCTGATGGATTTTGGGGCACCCAGAGCTCCCCCAAAATGGATTTTTGGGCTCTGGGAGATCTCCGATGGATTTTTGGGGTCACTGGAGTTCCCTGATGGATTTTTGGGGTCACCCAGAGCTCCCCGATGGATTTTGGGGTATCAGGATACCCCCCCCCCAAAAAAAAAAAAAAAAAAAGGGACAAAAAGGACCTGGAGGGGATCACGGGCTCGGAATCCACCACAAAGGCAAAAAAAAAAACCCCAAAATCCAAGAATTTCCAAGAATTTTTATTTCAAACCCTTTCTCTCTTTTCCCTTCCCACCCCTCCCGACAGCAAAAAAAAAAAAAAAAAAAAAAAATCAATCCCAAATCAACCCCCAAAAAACCGGACGCTAAAAATCGAATTTTACAAACACCAAGTCAGCTCCTCCCGGCTGATCCTGTAGGGAAAAAAAAAAAAAATTCCCAAAAAAAACCCCCCCAACTCCCCCCAAAATTCCAGGAATTCCAGCAGTTCCTAAAATCCCCCCCACGAGAGAGGCCGAACATGCCTATAAACAATATTTACACACAAACCCCCGGCCCCCCAAAAATAACCAAACACACCCCAAAGTGCATTTGTGGTTCATATCAAAACCCCCCCGTTTTCTTATTAATATTATTATTATTATTATTATTATTAATTTTTTTCCCCCCTCCATTAAATCTGAAAGATTGGCCTGCAAAGTCCGTTTGGTTTTGTTTTTTTTTTAATTATTATTATTATTAATTATTATTTCTATTATTTTCTTCTCTTTCTTTTTTAACCATTTAGTAACTTTTCTCATATATTTACGAAAATAAATTATACAGACACTATTCGAATAAATTAAGCACACACCAAAAAAAAAAAAAACCAAAAACAAAAACCAAAAAAAAAAAAAACAAACCCAAAAACGAATTTTTTAAAAAAAATTAAAATTCAAAAATTAAAATTCAAATATTAAAATTAAAATCAAAACAATTAAAAAGGAAAAAAAAAAGAGGGGGATAAAAATAAAGATCAAATTAAGCAAAAGCTGCATTTTTTTGCGGTTTTGTTTTTGTTTTTGTTTTAAATTCCAAAGGGCGATTCCCAAAATCCTGGGAGCTGCTCCTTCCTCCTCCAAAGGCGAGGCTGGAGCGCCGCGGAATTCCTGGGGTTTGGGGTGAAGCCCTGAACTGGGAGCACTGGGAGCACTGGGAGCACCCCAGGGTGGGATTTTGGGTTACTGGGAGCACTGGGAGCACCCCAGGGTGGGATTTTGGGTTACTGGGAGCACTGGGAGCACCCCAGGGTGGCACTGGGAGCACTGGGAACACCCCAGGGTGGCACTGGGAGCACTGGGAACACCCCAGGGTGGAGTTTATGGGACTGGGAAAACCCCAGGGTGGATTTTTAGGGACTGGGAACAT
The DNA here is from genome assembly GCF_029207755.1 of Chamaea fasciata. NCBI lineage: Eukaryota > Metazoa > Chordata > Aves > Passeriformes > Sylviidae > Chamaea > Chamaea fasciata. The sequence continues at coordinate 4,516,202 of NW_027094112.1, read as the reverse complement.
CCCAGGCTGGGATTTTGGAGCACTGGGAGCACCCTAGGGTGGCACTGGGAGCACTGGGAGCACCCGAAGGTGGCACTGGGAGCACCCCAGGGTGGCACTGGGAGCACTGGGAGCACCCCGGGGCGGCACTGGGAGCACTGGGAGCACCCCAGGGCGGCACTGGGAGCACTGGGAGCACCCCGGGGCGGCACTGGGAGCACTGGGAGCACCCCGGGGTGGCACTGGGAGCACTGGGAGCACCCCGGGGTGGCACTGGGAGCACTGGGAGCACCCCAGGGTGGCACTGGGAGCACTGGGAGCACCCCAGGGCGGCACTGGGAGCACTGGGAGCACCCCGGGGCGGCACTGGGAGCACTGGGAGCACCCCAGGGTGGCACTGGGAGCACTGGGAGCACCCCGGGGTGGCACTGGGAGCACTGGGAGCACTGGTTGTGCTTTGCAGCTGGAGGCACATTTGGAGGCAGCACTGCTGGGATCCCCCCGATCCCATGGGAATTTTTGGGAATCCCAAAAATCCAGAGGGGTTTGGGAAAGGTGGAGGAATCCCTCGATTCCCAAAATCCAAAGGATAAATCCCAGAATTCCTAAAACCCAAAGGGGATTTTGGAAAGGCGGATAAATCCCTAAAATTCCCAAAAATCCAAGGGGGCTCAGGTGGGCGTCCAGCTCCTCCCCAACCCCTCACGGTGGAATTTTAGGGATAAAATCATCCCCAGGAGTTTTCAGCAGCCAGGAATGAAGGAAAAGAGCCAATTCCTTCCTCCTGGAAGCCGGAATCCTTTGGGAAAATCCGGCTTTTTGGTGGCTTTTCCCTAAAAAATTTTTTTCCCTGGATTTCCCCTTCCCAATTTCCACGCCTTTTGGGGTTTTTTTCCCCCCTTCTTCCCGAGTTTCTTTTTCGGGAAGAAAAGCTTGGAGCAGGCCTGGCTCTCTTCCCTCACACAGTCCCACGAGGTTTGTTGTTTTTCCATGGATTTTGAAGCTCAAGTTTCACCCAGAATCCTGGAATTTTTGTCGGAGGGATATTTTTTTTCCCTCTCCAAATCCCGGCTGGAGGAGGGGCAGGAGATTTGTAGCACCTTTGGCGGCAAAGCAGCTCAAAAAAAAAAAAAACCTCAGGAATTTTCCTTCCTTTTTCCCATGAAAAAATCCCCGGGAATTCCAGGGATCATCCCTCTGAGCTTCCTGGCAGCTCCCGGGGGGGAAATCCTCAGATCCAGCAGGATGGGATAAAAAAAAAAATAATAAATTCCTTGGATTCACTGGAATTCTGCTCCTTAAAACACGGGAGAGGGGGAAGAGGCTTCTCCAGAATTCCCAGCACGGAATTCCCGCTCGGGGTGGGTGGGGGGGGGATGGAATTTGGGCCCCAAAATCCGGGAAAAGAGCCACCAAATCCCCCCGGGATTTGCCGTTCCCAGATGTTCCCAGGGAGCTGCTCCAGGAGGATCCTCAGCATTCCGAAGGAAACCATTCCGCTCCCGGCCTCCGGAATCTGCCGAGCCGTGGGATGATCCAGGGGACGGCTGCCGAGAATTCCCGCAGCAGCTTTTCCACCTTCCCGGCGGGAATCTTCTCCAGGGAATTTTTCCCCCTTTTTGGATCCACCACATCCAAAGCTCTTCCTTCCTTCGCTTCCACGGGCTCCAGCTTTTTTTTCCCAAGAGGATCCTGGAGGGTTTGGATCTCTTCTTCCCAAATGCCGGGAGCTGCTCAGAACTCCACGTTATTTATTCCCAGAGGTTATTCCCAGGGGTTTTTCCCAAGGGTTTATTCCCAAGGGTTTATTCCCAAGGGTTTATTCCCAAGGGTCATTCCCAAGGGTTTATTCCCAAGGGTTTATTCCCAAAGGTTTTTCCATTCCCCTGGCTCCTTTTGCAGCTCTCCCCGAGGATCAAAGCAGACGGATCTTCCCAAAGAATTCCCACTTTTTTTTTTTTTTTTTCCCTCCCTCTCCCCCCCACAACCTTGGAATTCCCAAGGCGGGATCGGAAAAATTCCAGCGGGATCGGAAAAATTCCAGCGGGATCAGTTTTGGGGTTTTTTTTTCCCCCCCTCGTGCCGAAAAATAATAATAACGATAAAAAAATAAAATAAAAACATCCCAAAGACATCCAAAGGAAAAACTTCCCCGGAAACCTCGGGAATAGCGCCACGACATTCTTCGTCCCACCTCCCTGGGGATTTCCTTTTCCCAGGATCCTGGGAATGCTGCTGGGCTTTTCCTGGGAATGCTGCTGGCTTTTCCTGGGAATGCTGGGCTCTCTCTCCTCCAGGGAAAAGAGCAGCAGCAGCAGGAGCTCGGCCTCCTCCTTCCTCCTCCTCCCTCCTCCTCCTCCTCGTGGTCACGGCCGGGCTCGGAGGAAGGGCAACGACCAAATTCCTGCTGGGAAAAAACGGCGGGAATCGGGATCAGGGATGGGATTGGGGGCCTGCAGGAGAGGGGGAACGGGAAAAGGGGAAGAGCACGAGGGTTGGGAATCCTTCCTGAGGAAAGGTGGGAATGGGAAAAGGTCAGGAAGCCTTGTTCCTGCTTCCCAAGGAAAACTGGGAATGCTGAAAGGAAAGAAATCCTGTTCCCTTTCCCAAGGAAACGCCGGGAATGATAACACAGCCCTGGGTGAGCAGCCCCACGATTCCCGGGGGGGTTTGCGGGTCTGAGGGAACAGCGGGACACGGGAGTGATCCTGGGATGGGGCACCGTTCCCACCCATTCCAGACCAATCCCGACCATTCCCGACCATTCCAGACCAATCCCAGACCGTTCCCACCCATTCCAGACCAATCCCGACCATTCCCGACCATTCCAGACCAATCCCAGATCATTCCAGACCAATCCCGACCATTCCAGACCAATCCCAGACCATTTCCAACTATTCCAGACCGTCCCCAACCATTCCAGACCAATCCCGACCATTCCCGACCATTCCAGACCGTTCCCACCCATTCCAGACCAATCCCAGACCATTCCCGACCATTCCCAAACATTCCAGACCAATCCCAGACCATTCCTGACCATTCCAGACCGTTCCCACCCATTCCAGACCAAGCCCAGACCATTCCCGACCATTTCCAAACCATCCCAGACCACTTCCACACCATTCCCAGATGGATCCAGACCATCCCGAGTCATCCCGAGCCCATTCCCGACCATCCCAGACCACTCCAGACCATTCCCACACCATTCCCAGATCATTCGCACCCATCCCCAGTCTACTCCAGACCATTCTTGGCCCATTCCCAAACCATTCCCAGACCATTCCCAGATGGATCCAGACCATCCTGGTTCATTCCCACACCATTCCCGGCCCATTCCTGCCCCGTTCCCCCACCGTTCCCGCACCATTCCCCCACCGTTCCCGCACCGTTCCCGCACCGTTCCCCCACCGTTCCCGCACCGCTCCCGCACCGCTCCCGCACCGTTCCCGCACCGCTCCCGCACCGCTCCCGCACCGTTCCCGCACCGCTCCCCCACCGCTCCCGCACCGTTCCCCCACCGTTCCCGCACCGTTCCCCCACCGTTCCCGCACCGTTCCCGCACCGTTCCCCCACCGTTCCCCCACCGTTCCCCCACCGTTCCCCCACCGTTCCCCCACCGCTCCCCCACCGTTCCCGCACCGTTCCCGCACCGTTCCCGCCCCGTTCCCCCACCGTTCCCCCACCGTTCCCCCACCGTTCCCCCACCGCTCCCCCACCGCTCCCCCACCGTTCCCGCACCGTTCCCGCACCGTTCCCCCACCGTTCCCCCACCGCTCCCCCACCGTTCCCCCACCGTTCCCGCACCGTTCCCGCACCGTTCCCGCCCCGTTCCCCCACCGTTCCCCCACCGATCCCGCACCGTTCCCCCACCGCTCCCCCACCGCTCCCCCACCGCTCCCCCACCGCTCCCGCACCGCTCCCGCCCCGTTCCCGCACCGTTCCCGCACCGTTCCCCCACCGTTCCCCCACCGATCCCGCACCGTTCCCCCACCGTTCCCCCACCACTCCCCCACCGTTCCCGCACCGTTCCCGCACCGTTCCCGCACCGTTCCCGCCCCGTTCCCGCCCCGTTCCCGCACCGTTCCCGCACCGTTCCCCCACCGTTCCCGCCCCGTTCCCGCCCCGTTCCCGCACCGTTCCCGCACCGTTCCCGCACCGTTCCCGCACCGTTCCCCCACTGTTCCCGCACCGTTCCCGCACCGTTCCCGCCCCGTTCCCGCACCGTTCCCGCACCGTTCCCCCACTGTTCCCGCACCGTTCCCGCACCGTTCCCGCACCGTTCCCGCCCCGTTCCCGCACCGTTCCCGCACCGTTCCCGCACCGTTCCCCCACCGTTCCCCCACCGTTCCCGCACCGTTCCCGCACCGTTCCCGCACCGTTCCCGCACCGTTCCCGCACCGTTCCCCCACCGTTCCCGCCCCGTTCCTGCCCCGTTCCCGCCCCGTTCCCCCACTGTTCCCGCACCGTTCCCGCCCCGTTCCCGCACCGTGGCCGCGGGGCCGCCCGGCTACGTGGAGGACTGGGGCTCCTGGCTGTGTCGGGAGATGAGCTGGGCCTCCTTCAGGGACAGGTACTGCTCCTCCTGCGGGTCGTAGTAGTAGAACTTGCGGATGTAGGAGATCAGGGGCCTGGGAAAACACCGGGAGCGGCCGGATCCCTGAGCCACGCGCCCTCCGGAATTCCCAAAAAAACAACCAGAGCTGGATCCCTGAGCTACAACCCTTCCAAAATTCCCAGAGCACAGCCCCTCCGACATTCCCAGAGCCCCGCTAGAATTCCCAAAAAACAACCAGAGGTTTTTCCCTGGAAAAACACTGGGAAGAGCCGGATCCCTGAGCCACAACCCTTCCAACATTCCCAAAACACAACGGGAGCTGGATCCCTGGAAAAACATCGGGAAGAGCCGGATCCCTGAGCCACAACCCTTCCAACATTCCCAAAACACAACGGGAGCTGGATCCCTGGAAAAACATCGGGAAGAGCCGGATCCCTGAGCCACAACCTTCCCAACATTCCCAAAACACAACGAGAGCTGGATCCCTGGAAAAACACCGGGAAGAGCCGGATCCCCCCCCCCCGAACCATAATCCTTCAAATATTCCCGAGACAGATCCCTGGAAAAACACTGGGAAGAGGACGGGAAGACCCCTGAGCCCGCAGCCCCTCCGACATTCCGGCGGAAAAGAAAATTCCTCATTCCCAACCCCGCTCCCAACTCCCGAAGCCCGCGCAGCCCATCCCAAAAAACCGGGAAAACTCGGCAATTCCCCTCCCGGCGGGCCGAGGGAATTCCAAGGGCCTCACTTGGGCAGCGGCAGGTCGGGAATGTGGTCGATCCGGACCAGCTGGCGGATGCGGAAGCGGCAGAGGTGCTGCAGGGATTTGACGTTGCTGAACCTGGAGACGGGATACAGCAGCTGCACCGGCGTCGGAGGGAGACCTGGCCGTGGGCGGGGGGAGGGGTCGGTTTGGGGGTTTCGGGGGGAAAAAAGGAGATTTTGGAGGTCAGGGTTAAACGGGGATTGACGGAGAGGTGGGAGTGCGGATGGGAATTCCGCTTTACTCGGGTTTTCCAAGGGCTCAGACGGTATCGCAGGGAGGTGAAAAACTTCACCTGGAACCCCCGGACCCCCAGAATTCCCATTCCAGGAGCACCTGGAGCCACGAAAAATCCATTCCCAGGCTCCCCTGGACCCCTGGCACCCCAGAATTCCCACTCCCGGCTCACCTGGACCCCGGAATTCCCACTCCCATCTCACCTGCACCCCAGAATTCCCACTCTCATCTCACCTGGACCCCGGAATTCCCACTCCCGGCTCACCTGGCACCCCGGAATTCCCACTCCCATCTCACCTGGACCCCCAGAATTCCCACTCCCAGCTCACCTGGACCCCGGAATTCCCACTCCCATCTCACCTGGGCCCCGGAATTCCCACTCCCGGCTCACCTGGCACCCGGAATTCCCACTCCCGGCTCACCTGGACCCCGGAATTCCCACTCCCGGCTCACCTGCACCCCGGAATTCCCACTCCCGGCTCACCTGGATCCCAGAATTCCCACTCCCGGCTCACCTGGACCCCGGAATTCCCACTCCCATCTCACCTGGACCCCGGAATTCCCACTCCCAGCTCACCTGAACCCCAGAATTCCCACTCCCGGCTCACCTGGAGCCCGGAATTCCCACTCCCAGCTCACCTGGCACCCGGAATTCCCACTCCCATCTCACCTGGACCCCGGAATTCCCACTCCCATCTCACCTGGCACCCGGAATTCCCACTCCCATCTCACCTGGGCCCCGGAATTCCCACTCCCGGCTCACCTGGCACCCTGGAGCGCAGGAAGTAGAGGAATTTCCCGTTCTTGGAGTGCATGATGGCTCTCTTGATGAACTCCACCACGGACTGGCAGCGGTCCTCGAACTTGGGGTGGCACCACAGGCTGAAGGTCCCTTCCCGAGAGAGAACGGGGGATCATTCCCGGCATCCCATGGAGGTTGTCGGGAAAGCACAGGGGATTTATTCCCACTATTCCAAGGGGTTTTCGGGAAAACACAGGAGATTTTGTCCCGTTATTCCAAGGAGGGGTTTATTTGGCACAGCAAAAGGGGATTGATTCCCGTTATTCCAAGGAATTTTTGGCACAGCACAGGAGAATTATTCCCGTTATTCTGAGGGATTTTTGGGAGGACACAGAGGAATTATTCCCGTTATCCCAGGGGGTTTTTGGGAAAACACAAGGGAATTATTCCCAGTCTTTCAAGGGATTTTTGGTACAGCACAGGGGATTTATTCCCATCATTCCAAGAATTTTTGGGAAAGCACAGGGGAATCATTCCCACTATTCCATGGAATTTTGGGAAAGCACGGTGGAATTATTCCTGTTATTCCGAGGAATATTAACTATCCTTCTATTGAATCAATTAAATACTCTTCTATTTAATCCATTACATATTCTTCTACTAATTCCATTTAATATTCTCCTATTTAATCCATTAAAAGCCCTTCTATTAATCAATTAAATACCCTTATATTTAATCAATTCAATATTCCATATAAGCCATTAAATATTCCTATATTTACTCAAGTACCCGAATATTTATCAATTAAATTTTCTACGTAATCCATTAAATATTCTTCTATTTATCAATTAAAAGTCCTTTTATTAATCAATTAAATATTCTACATAATCCATTAAATATTCTTCTATGTATCAATTAATTGCCCTTATATTTATCAATTAAATATTCTATGTAATCCATTAAATATTCTTTTATTTATCAATTAAATGTCCTTTTATTAATCAATTAAATATTCTACATAATCCACTAAATATTCTTCTATTTATCAATTAATTGCCCTTATATTTATCAATTAAATATTCTATGTAATCCATGAAATATTCTTCTATTTATCAATTAAATGTCCTTTTATTAATCAATTAAATATTCTACATAATCCACTAAATATTCTTCTATTTATCAATTAATTGCCCTTATATTTATCAATTAAATATTCTATGTAATCCATGAAATATTCCTCTATTTATCAATTAAATACCCTTGTATTTATCAATTAAATTTTCTACGTAATCCATTAAATATTCGTCTATCTATCAATTCAATATTCTACGTAATCCATTCAATATCCTTCTATTTATCAATTAAATTAAATCATATTTCTCAATTAACTGTTCCTCCACGCCGGAGTGTCCCTGCTCCATCCCCACGTTCCCAAGGGAAGGTGACCTGGGAGAATTCCCAGCTCCCGGGTGCTGCTGTCCCCATTCCCCAGCCCCGGGATCGTTTTCCAGGGCAGCAGTTTCACCTTCCTGCTCTTTAATTAACGGCCCTGTTAATTGGATACTCTGTCACCTGACACGCCCGGGGCGACACCGGAGCTGGGGACACCTGGGTGCCCCTCCTGGCACCAAAATCCGGGAATTCTCTGGGATGGCAGAGGTGCCAGCCGTCCGCCGGGCTGTGGCACCGTGTCCTCAGGTGTCTCCGAGGGTCCCCGAGGGTCCCCAGGGGTCCCCGAGGGTCCCCGAGGGTCCCCAGGTGTCCCCGAGGGTCCCCAGGTGTCCCCGAGGGTCCCCGAGGGTCCCCAGGTGTCCCCGAGGGTCTCCAGGTGTCCCCAGGTGTCCCCAGGGGTCCCCGAGGGTCCCCGAGGGTCCCCAGGTGTCCCCGAGGGTCCCCAGGTGTCCCCGAGGGTCCCCGAGGGTCCCCAGGTGTCCCCGAGGGTCTCCAGGTGTCCCCAGGTGTCCCCAGGGGTCCCCAGGGGTCCCCGAGGGTCCCCAGGTGTCCCCAGGTGTCCCCAGGTGTCCCCAGGTGTCCCCTCCACACAGGTTTGGGGACACTGCCAGGGATGGCGACTCCCTGCGCAGCCTCTGCCAGTTTCCCAGGAATTCCTCCTCCTGAAGACCGGAATGTGGCGGGATTCCCTTCAAATCCATTTTCCCGAGGCCCTGGCACCTCGTTATTCCCGTTTTCCCAGGGCCCTGGCACCTCGCCGTTACAATTACCATTCACCAATTAATATTAATGTGGTTACCATAATTATATCAACATTCTTCTTCAGAATAAACAATACTACTTCTACAACCTTCTCGACATCATTAATCACAAAACCCAACAACGTCATTAGACATCGAGTCCTAATTACTACCGCCGTTACAAAACCAAAAGCCAGCGACCCCGTGGCCGATCGTAAACAGCCCCAAAAATTATTCAGAAGAACCCCACAGTTATTTACAACACCCCCACAGTTACTTACAGCACCCCCATAATTATTTTAACACCCCCACAGTTATTTATAACACCCCCATAATTATTTTTAACACCCCCACAGTTATTTATAACACCCCCATAATTATTTTAACCCCCCACAGTTATTTATAACACCCCCATAATTATTTTTAACACCCCCACAGTTATTTATAACACCCCCATAATTATTTTAACACCCCCACAGTTATTTATAACACCCCCATAATTATTTTTAACACCCCCACAGTTATTTATAACACCCCCATAATTATTTTAACCCCCCACAGTTATTTATAACACCCCCATAATTATTTTAACACCCCCACAGTTATTTATAACACCCCCATAATTATTTTAACACCCCCACAGTTATTTATAACACCCCCATAATTATTTTAACACCCCCACAGTTATTTATAACACCCCCATAATTATTTTTAACACCTCCACAGTTATTTATAACACCCCCAACAAACCCATATTCACTTTTATGGCGCCCACAATTGTTTTTAACCCGCCCCCCCAGGCCCCGTTGTTCCCCGTTCCTCACCGCGGCAGTGCTCCATGCGGGTGTGCTGGGTGATGCCCTGTCACCCCTGTCACCCGTGTCCCATTGTCACTCACCGCGGTAGTGCTCCATGCGGGTGTGCTGGGTGATGCCCTGTCCCTGTCACCCCTGTCACCCGTGTCCCATTGTCACTCACCGCGGCAGTGCTCCATGCGGGTGTGCTGGGTGATGCCCTGTCCCTGTCACCCCTGTCACCCGTGTCCCATTGTCACTCACCGCGGCAGTGCTCCATGCGGGTGTGCTGGGTGATGCCCTGTCCCTGTCACCCCTGTCACCCCTGTCACCCTTGTCCCATTGTCACTCACCGCGGTAGTGCTCCATGCGGATGTGCTGGGTGATGCCCTGTCCCTGTCACCCCTGTCACCCCTGTCACCCGTGTCCCACTGTCACTCACCGCGGTAGTGCTCCATGCGGGTGTGCTGGGTGATGCCCTGTCCCTGTCACCCCTGTCACCCCTGTCACCCGTGTCCCATTGTCACTCACCGCGGCAGTGCTCCACGCGGGTGTGCTGGGTGATGCCCTGTCCCTGTCACCCCTGTCACCCCTGTCACCCGTGTCCCATTGTCACTCACCGCGGCAGTGCTCCATGCGGGTGTGCTGGGTGATGCCCTGTCCCTGTCACCCCTGTCACCCGTGTCCCACTGTCACTCACCGCGGCAGTGCTCCATGCGGGTGTGCTGGGTGATGCCCTGTCCCTGTCACCCCTGTCACCCTGTCCCACTGTCACTCACCGCGGTAGTGCTCCATGCGGGTGTGCTGGGTGATGCCCTGTCCCTGTCACCCCTGTCACCCGTGTCCCATTGTCACTCACCGCGGTAGTGCTCCATGCGGGTGTGCTGGGTGATGCCCTGTCCCTGTCACCCCTGTCACCCTGTCCCATTGTCACTCACCGCGGTAGTGCTCCATGCGGGTGTGGTGGGTGATGCCCTGTCCCTGTCACCCCTGTCACCCCTGTCACCCGTGTCCCATTGTCACTCACCGCGGTAGTGCTCCATGCGGGTGTGCTGGGTGATGCCCTGTCCCTGTCACCCCTGTCACCCCTGTCACCCTGTCCCATTGTCACTCACCGCGGCAGTGCTCCATGCGGGTGTGCTGGGTGATGCCCTGTCCCTGTCACCCCTGTCACCCTGTCCCACTGTCACTCACCGCGGTAGTGCTCCATGCGGGTGTGCTGGGTGATGCCCTGTCCCTGTCACCCCTGTCACCCGTGTCCCATTGTCACTCACCGCGGTAGTGCTCCATGCGGGTGTGCTGGGTGATGCCCTGTCCCTGTCACCCCTGTCACCCCTGTCACCCGTGTCCCATTGTCACTCACCGCGGTAGTGCTCCATGCGGGTGTGCTGGGTGATGCCCTGTCCCTGTCACCCCTGTCACCCGTGTCCCATTGTCACTCACCGCGGTAGTGCTCCATGCGGGTGTGCTGGGTGATGCCCTGTCCCTGTCACCCCTGTCACCCGTGTCCCATTGTCACTCACCGCGGCAGTGCTCCATGCGGGTGTGCTGGGTGATGCCCTGTCCCTGTCACCCCTGTCACCCGTGTCCCATTGTCACTCACCGCGGCAGTGCTCCATGCGGGTGTGCTGGGTGATGCCCTGTCCCTGTCACCCCTGTCACCCCTGTCACCCTTGTCCCATTGTCACTCACCGCGGTAGTGCTCCATGCGGATGTGCTGGGTGATGCCCTGTCCCTGTCACCCCTGTCACCCCTGTCACCCGTGTCCCACTGTCACTCACCGCGGTAGTGCTCCATGCGGGTGTGCTGGGTGATGCCCTGTCCCTGTCACCCCTGTCACCCCTGTCACCCGTGTCCCATTGTCACTCACCGCGGCAGTGCTCCATGCGGGTGTGCTGGGTGATGCCCTGTCCCTGTCACCCCTGTCACCCGTGTCCCACTGTCACTCACCGCGGCAGTGCTCCATGCGGGTGTGCTGGGTGATGCCCTGTCCCTGTCACCCCTGTCACCCGTGTCCCATTGTCACTCACCGCGGTAGTGCTCCATGCGGGTGTGCTGGGTGATGCCCTGTCCCTGTCACCCCTGTCACCCTGTCCCATTGTCACTCACCGCGGTAGTGCTCCATGCGGGTGTGGTGGGTGATGCCCTGTCCCTGTCACCCCTGTCACCCCTGTCACCCGTGTCCCATTGTCACTCACCGCGGTAGTGCTCCATGCGGGTGTGCTGGGTGATGCCCTGTCCCTGTCACCCCTGTCACCCCTGTCACCCTGTCCCATTGTCACTCACCGCGGCAGTGCTCCATGCGGGTGTGCTGGGTGATGCCCTGTCCCTGTCACCCCTGTCACCCTGTCCCACTGTCACTCACCGCGGTAGTGCTCCATGCGGGTGTGCTGGGTGATGCCCTGTCCCTGTCACCCCTGTCACCCGTGTCCCATTGTCACTCACCGCGGTAGTGCTCCATGCGGGTGTGCTGGGTGATGCCCTGTCCCTGTCACCCCTGTCACCCCTGTCACCCGTGTCCCATTGTCACTCACCGCGGTAGTGCTCCATGCGGGTGTGCTGGGTGATGCCCTGTCCCTGTCACCCCTGTCACCCGTGTCCCATTGTCACTCACCGCGGTAGTGCTCCATGCGGGTGTGCTGGGTGATGCCCTGTCCCTGTCACCCCTGTCACCCGTGTCCCATTGTCACTCACCGCGGCAGTGCTCCATGCGGGTGTGCTGGGTGATGCCCTGTCCCTGTCACCCCTGTCACCCGTGTCACACTGTCACTCACCGCGGCAGTGCTCCATGCGGGTGTGCTGGGTGATGCCCTGTCCCTGTCACCCCTGTCACCCCTGTCACCCTGTCCCATTGTCACTCACCGCGGCAGTGCTCCATGCGGGTGTGCTGGGTGATGCCCTGTCCCTGTCACCCCTGTCACCCTGTCCCACTGTCACTCACCGCGGTAGTGCTCCATGCGGGTGTGCTGGGTGATGCCCTGTCCCTGTCACCCCTGTCACCCGTGTCCCATTGTCACTCACCGCGGTAGTGCTCCATGCGGGTGTGCTGGGTGATGCCCTGTCCCTGTCACCCCTGTCACCCCTGTCACCCGTGTCCCATTGTCACTCACCGCGGTAGTGCTCCATGCGGGTGTGCTGGGTGATGCCCTGTCCCTGTCACCCCTGTCACCCGTGTCCCATTGTCACTCACCGCGGTAGTGCTCCATGCGGGTGTGCTGGGTGATGCCCTGTCCCTGTCACCCCTGTCACCCGTGTCCCATTGTCACTCACCGCGGCAGTGCTCCATGCGGGTGTGCTGGGTGATGCCCTGTCCCTGTCACCCCTGTCACCCTGTCCCATTGTCACTCACCGCGGCAGTGCTCCATGCGGGTGTGCTGGGTGATGCCCTGTCCCTGTCACCCCTGTCACCCGTGTCCCATTGTCACTCACCGCGGCAGTGCTCCATGCGGGTGTGGTGGGTGATGCCCTGTCCCTGTCACCCCTGTCACCCCTGTCACCCTGTCCCACTGTCACTCACCGCGGCAGTGCTCCATGCGGGTGTGCTGGGTGATGCCCTGTCCCTGTCACCCCTGTCACCCCTGTCACCCGTGTCCCATTGTCACTCACCGCGGCAGTGCTCCATGCGGGTGTGCTGGGTGATGCCCTGTCCCTGTCACCCCTGTCACCCCTGTCACCCGTGTCCCACTGTCACTCACCGCGGTAGTGCTCCATGCGGGTGTGCTGGGTGATGCCCTGTCACCCCTGTCACCCGTGTCCCATTGTCACTCACCGCGGCAGTGCTCCATGCGGGTGTGCTGGGTGATGCCCTGTCCCTGTCACCCCTGTCACCCGTGTCCCATTGTCACTCACCGCGGCAGTGCTCCATGCGGGTGTGCTGGGTGATGCCCTGTCCCTGTCACCCCTGTCACCCGTGTCCCATTGTCACTCACCGCGGTAGTGCTCCATGCGGGTGTGGTGGGTGATGCCCTGTCCCTGTCACCCCTGTCACCCCTGTCACCCGTGTCCCATTGTCACTCACCGCGGTAGTGCTCCATGCGGGTGTGCTGGGTGATGCCCTGTCCCTGTCACCCCTGTCACCCGTGTCCCATTGTCACTCACCGCGGCAGTGCTCCATGCGGGTGTGCTGGGTGATGCCCTGTCCCTGTCACCCCTGTCACCCTGTCCCATTGTCACTCACCGCGGTAGTGCTCCATGCGGGTGTGCTGGGTGATGCCCTGTCCCTGTCACCCCTGTCACCCGTGTCCCATTGTCACTCACCGCGGTAGTGCTCCATGCGGGTGTGCTGGGTGATGCCCTGTCACCCCTGTCACCCCTGTCACCCGTGTCCCATTGTCACTCACCGCGGTAGTGCTCCATGCGGGTGTGGTGGGTGATGCCCTGCGAGCGGAAGCTCAGGCTCAGGATGTAGCGCGGGTCGGAGCTGTCCCGCACCAGGAACGACCCGTCCGCCTTCCCCTTCAGCTTCATCTCGGCGTCCTCCCAGTTCATGGGGCCCCAGTACCACCCGCACTGCGGGGACACGGGTGGGAACGGGGCGTTCGCACGGGGAAACTCCCGGCGGGTCGCGCCCCGCGCGCCATTTTCCCCGACGGAAGCGGCCGGTGTGGGCGGTCGGGGTTTTGGGATGAGGGGGCAGAGGGGATCCAGAGCTCGCTTCCATGCGCAGGAAATGGGATTCCCAAATCCCATTCCCCGAGGGGGCGGATTCCCAAATCCCGATCCCTGAGGGGGCGGATTCCCAAACCCCATTCCCTGAGAGTCTGGGTTCCCAATCCCTGAGGGGGTGGATTCCCAAACCCCATTCCCTGAGAGTTTGGGTTCCCGACCCCTGAGGGGTCAGGATCCCAAACCCCATTCCTTGAGGGCCAGACTCCCCAACCCCAATCCCGGATTTTCCGGCTTTTCTCCCGGATTTTACCTTCTCCAGCTCCCTCAGGCTGGCGGCGAAGCTGCTGGGGTCGGGCCGGGCCAGGGGACACTGCGGGTGTGCGGGCGGCGGCTGCCCCGGGGCCTCGGCCGGCCGGACGGACACGGCCCGCGGAAAGGTGTCTGCGGGGACACGGACAGCGTCATTGTCACTGTCACTGTGACATTGTCACTGTGTCACTGTCACTGTGTCACTGTCACTGTCACTGTGACATTGTCACTGTGTCACTGTCACTGTGTCACTGTCACTGTGTCACTGTCACCCACAGGGACACGGCCCGCGGAAAGGCGTCTGCGGGGACACGGACAGCGTCATTGTCACTGTCACTGTGACATTGTCACTGTGTCACTGTCACTGTGTCACTGTGTCACTGTCACTGTGACATTGTCACTGTGTCACTGTCACTGTGTCACTGTCACCCACAGGGACACGGCCCGCGGAAAGGCGTCTGCGGGGACACGGACAGCGTCATTGTCACCGTGTCACTGTCACTGTGTCACTGTGTCACTGTCACAGTGTCACTGTCACTGTGTCACTGTCACCCACAGGGACACGGCCCACGGAAAGGCGTCTGCGGGGACACGGACAGCGTCATTGTCACCGTGTCACTGTCACTGTCACTGTGTCACTGTCACCCACAGGGACACGGCCCGCGGAAAGGCGTCTGCGGGGACACGGACAGCGTCATTGTCACTGTGTCACTGTGACATTGTCACTGTGTCGCTGTCACTGTGTCACCGTGTCATTGTCACTGTGTCACTGTGTCATTGTCACTGTGTCACTGTGACATTGTCACTGTCACCGTGTCACTGTCACCGTGTCATTGTCACTGTGTCACTGTGTCATTGTCACTGTGTCACTGTGACATTGTCACTGTCACCGTGTCACTGTCACCGTGTCATTGTCACTGTGTCACTGTGACATTGTCACTGTGTCACTGTCACTGTGTCACCGTGTCATTGTCACTGTGTCACTGTCACTGTGACATTGTCACTGTCACCATGTCACTGTCACCGTGTCATTGTCACTGTGTCACTGTGTCATTGTCACTGTGTCACTGTGTCATTGTCACTGTGTCATTGTCACTGTGTCACTGTCACTGTGTCACTGTCACTGTGTCACTGTGTCATTGTCACTGTGTCACTGTCACTGTGTCACTGTCACCGTGTCATTGTCACTGTGTCACTGTGTCATTGTCACTGTGTCATTGTCACTGTGTCACTGTCACCGTGTCATTGTCATTGTCACTGTGTCACTGTCACCGTGTCATTGTCACTGTGTCACTGTGTCACTGTCACTGTGTCACTGTCACCCACGGGGACAGCCCAGGGTCACTGTCACCCACAGCCACAGCCCAGGGTCACTGTCACTGTCACTGTCACCCACGGGGACAGCCCAGGGTCACTGTCACCCCCGGGGACACCCCCAAGGACGGTCACCCGGCCCCTCAGGAAGGAGGAGGGGGACACTGGTGACACATGGAGGGACAATGTCCTGCTGAGGGACACTTGGGGAAGGGCCACCAGATCCTGCTTTCCTGGGAGGAAAGGATGGGAATCCCGGGAAAGAAAGGGACGGGAATCCTGGGAATAGGGACAGGAATCCCGGGAATAGGGACAGGAATCCCGGGAAAGAAAGGGACGGGAATCCCGGGAAAGAAAGGGACGGGAATCCCGGGAAAAAGGAATCCCGGGAAAAGGAATCCCGGGAAAAGGAGCAGGAGGAAAGCAGAAGGGGAAGGCACAGGAAAGCTCCGGGCTGTGGGGGAGGGAATGCGGCTGGAATTCTGCTCCCACTGCTCCTCCTGAGCAGGGTGGGATAAACCCCGGGGGAAGGCGGGAAAACCGAGGGAAAAATCCCATTTCCCCTCAGTAAAATTCCTGAGGGAAAGAAGAGCCGGGAGCTCCAGGGCTGGGAGGGCAGGGGAAAAACCTGGAGCAGAGCAGGGAAAAAACAAAACAAAAAACCCCCCAAAAAAATGAACAAAAAAAAATGCACCCAACCAAAAAAAACCCCAAAAAACAACAAAAAAACCCATAAAAACCCCAAAACAAACACACAAAAAACCCAAAAAAACCCCAAATCCAAAACATCAAAAGAAAAAAAAACAAAACCCAAAAAAACCTCCAAAATGAACCAAAATGAACCGAACCCCCCCACCGAAACCCCCCAAAAAACCCCCAGAAATACCCCCCAAAAAATCCCAAAATCCCCCCAAAAAACACCAAAAATAAAATACCCCCAAAACCCCAAAAAAGCCGCAAAAAAATTAAAAAAAAACAAAACAAAAAAGGCCCCAAAAAAGCCAAAAATAAACAAAAATAAAATCCCCAAAAAAAACCAACAAAAAACCCCCAGAACTCCCCCAAAAATCTCCAAAAAAAACCCTCCAAAATCCCCCATAAAAGCCCAAAAAACCGCCCCCAAAAAACAAACAAAAAAAAAACCCACAAAAAAAAAAAAACAATAAAAAATACCCCAAAAAAACAACAAAAACCCAAAAAAGTGGAAATTGTAGGAGAATTCCAGGAGGAGCAGGAGGTGGAGTTGACCTGGGGTGTGGGGCGGAGGAGGCGGAGGCAAAAAGCTCCAAAAAAATCCCCCAAAGTGCCCAGAAAACACCTCCCAAAAAACCCTTAAAAAAGCCCAAAAAAGCCAAAAAAAACCCCCCCCAAAAACCCCCAAAGAAAGCCCAAAAAAAGCCCAAAGAAAGCCCCAAAAAAACCCAAAAAAAGCCCCCCAAAAAAGCCCAAAAAAGCCCAAAAAACCCCCCAAAAAACCCCCCCAAAAAACCCCCCAAAACCCCCCCAAAAAATCCCAAAAAACCCCCAAAAACCCCCCAAAAACCCCCCAAAAAACCCCCCAAAAACCCCCCAAAAAACCCCAAAATAACCCCCAAAAAAGCCCCAAAAAAGTCCCAAAAGCCCCCCTAAACCCCCCCAAAACCCCCAAAAAACCCCCCAAAAAGCCCCAAAAACCCCCCCCAAAAACCCCCCCCAAAAACCCCCCCCAAAAACCCCCCCCAAAAACCCCAAAAAACCCCCCAAAAAACCCCCAAAAAACCCCCCCAAAAAACCCCCCCAAAACCCCCCCAAAAAACCCCCAAAAAACCCCCAAAAACCCCTCAAAAACCCCCCCAAAAACCCCCCAAAAACCCCTCAAAAACCCCCAAAAACCCCCAAAAACTCCCCCAGAAACCCCAAAAAAGCCCCAAAAAGCCCCAAAAAGGCCCCAAAAAAGGCCCCAAAACCCCCCCAAAAAAACCCCCAAAAAAACCCCCAAAAAACCCAAAAAACCCCCCAAAAAGCCCAAAAACAAAAGCCCAAAACCCC